>NC_054377.1:25006718-25129218 GCF_017654675.1 Xenopus laevis | reverse complement strand
AGGAAAAGGGATGTTAATATGGGATAACAACAATTTACATTACATCATTTACATATTATATTCTATGCTGCAATTGTTACTCCTATTGGTTTTTCACATCTTAATAAAGGTGCTCCATGGAGCCCAAATTTGCATATGTTCCTCTACTGTGTCTCCCAATAAAGCCGTTAAATACAACAAATTTTGTGTCTGATTAATTCTTTCTATTACCTTTAGGGGCCGATTCACTAACTTCGAGTGAAGGATTCGAAGTAAAAAAACTTTGAATTTCGAAGTGTTTTTTGGGCTACTTCGACCATCGAATGGGCTACTACGACCTTCGACTACGACTACGACTTCGAATCGAAGGATTCAAACTAAAAATTGTTCGACTATTCGACCATTCGATAGTCGAAGTAATTTCTCTTTAAGAAAAAACTTCGACCCCCTAGTTCGCCATCTAAAAGCTACCGAACTCAATGTTAGCCTATGGGGAAGGTCCCCCTAGGCTTTCCTAAGTTTTTTTGATCGAAGGATATTCCTTCGATCGTTGGATTTAAATCCTTCGAATCGTTCGATTCGAAGGATTTAATCATTCGATTGAAGGAATAATCCTTCGATCGTTCGATCGCACTATTTGCGCTAAAATCCTTCGACTTCGATATTCGAAGTCGAAGGATTTTAATTCCCAGTCGAATATCGAGGGTTAATTAACCCTCAATATTCGACCCTTGGTGAATCGGCCCTTTAGTGTCTATGGTCTTTTGTAGCCAATACTTTGCCAGGTTAATTCTTGCTGCTATAGTTAAGATTTGTCCCATTATCATATTCTGATTTTTAGTAAGTTCTTTAATTGGTCGAGCTAAAAGCGCTATAATGGCCTCAGGCTTAATAGGCTTATTAAAAACCCTCTCAATTATCTGAAAAATCTCTTTCCAATACATAACTGCTTTAGGGCATGTCCACCAAATATGTTTATAATCCCCAATCTCTGTACACCCCCGAAAACAGGAATTAGAAGTATTAGGATCAGATTTATGTTTTCTAGCTGGACTAATATATTTCTATATACCTTATATGCTGACTCCTTTATAACCATATTAGGAGAGATTTTCGAGACCGTGTTCCAAATTAGATTCCACTCTTGCTGAGAAATTGAATTTCCCAAATCTGTCTCCCAATCTGCCATATATTTTAGGGGATCCTCAGTATTCACAGATACCAAGTGCTTATATACCAAGGAAATGGTTCCTCTTATTTTACCTGCTTGTCTAGAGCATGCTTCTAATAATGTGGGTGGTCTATTCTTAAAGGAAGCATCTATTGACTTGATAAAATGGGACAATTGAGAATGCCTATATATTTCCTTCTCAGACAAATATTTAGCAAATTGCAAATACTGCGATGTTTTAATCCCTGTGGATAATATATATCCTGTACCCTATTAATACCATTTTCTTTCCACCATTGAAATGCAGGGGTTGCGTAACTAGGGGGAAAAAGTGGATTGTTATGTATTGGTATGAGAATGTTGCTGGTCTCTGCCGGTCGGAATTTCTGCAGGCTATCATGCCATGTTTTGATAGCATGCTTTAGTACTGAACCAGTTACTGGAAAAGATTTAATTTGTGTTCTATCCATCCATAAATAAAATGTAAGATCAGTGGGATGTGCTAACAGTGCCTCATCGATTCTCGACTGGTGGCAGGTGTCACTACGTGGTCTGGGAGATCCTCGCAGCTTTACAATACATTAATAGATTACGCAGTCCCAGTCCTCCATTTATGGGGAGTCTATACATAGTGCGTTTATTTATACGTGATGGTTTGTTAGCCCAAATGAATTTATTTATTTTACTTTGGAGGTAAGCTATATCTTTTGCTTTAATTGTAACTGCTAACGTACAAAATCTGTATAATATTCTGGGTACTATAGTCATTCGAACTGCATGGATCCTCCCAATCCACGATATGGCATATCAAGACCACTCCTCAAGATCTTTAGTTAACTTCTTAATTAATTTGGGGTAGTTATTTTTTATAAAGTGTTGTATAAGCAGGTGTTATATTTACTCCCAGGTATTCTATGTAAGAGTGTTTCCAAATACATGGAAAGTTAAGTTCCAAGAGTTTAACCACATGTTTAGGGGTATTCAGTGGCATTGCCTGAGATTTAGAAATGTTTACTGTTAGGCCGGATATATAAGAAAATTTATCTAATAGGGCAAATAAATTTGGGAGAGAGGTCTGAGGTTTGGTAACAGTTAAACAGATATCGTCTGCATAAAGGCTTACTTCAAATTCCATATCTGTAATTTGAACTCCTCCAATATTCTGGTCTTGTCTAATTAGTTGTGCCAGGGGTTTTACTGCAAGTGCAAATATTAGTGGCGAAAGGGAACAACCTTGGCGTGTATTGGAAAACTAGGGGAAAGGAGTCCCATGCATTTGAATTTAGCTGTGGGATTTGAGTAAAGCACCCGTATCATATTTATAAATATTCCTTTAATGCCAAATAAACGGAAAACATGATAAATATCCGACCATTTCACCAAATCAAATGCCTTTTTCAAATTCAATAGTAAAATTATACCTTGCAAGTCTTTAGAATTAACATAGTCTATAGTACATATGAGTCTCCTAATATTATCTGGGGTCTGTCTATGTAATATAAACCCTGATTGATCCGGGTGGACTAACCTTGGCATATATTTATTTAATCTGTTAGCCATTACTTTAGCTAATAATCTCATATCCACGTTGATGATGGAGATTGGTCTAAAATTTTGTGGGTCTGTATGTCCTTACTCTGTTTGGGTAGCAAACAGATTGTTGCCTCTAACATTTCTGATGGGATAGAGTGGCCTTCCAGTATTTTATTAAATACCGCAGTCAAATGTGATATAAGTAACGTTACAAATTTTTTATAATATGCCAGGGAAAACCCATCAGGGCCTGGGCTTGATTTAGTTTTCATATGTTTTATGGCCCACTCTACTTCTTCTGTTGTAATTTCTGCATTTAAAATGTCTAAGTCTTGTTGATTCAATTTTGGGAGCTCTAACGTAGCTAAAAAAGTCTCTGAATCTATTTTATGGGTTTTCCTTTCTTGTGTATTACCATACAATTTACTATAAAAGTCATAAAATATTTGCAAGATATCTTGAGGAATATAAGAAAGTTTCGCAGTGCTGTGATCTTTGGTAATTGTGAATAATTATTTAGTTTCCTAGCAAGCATTGTGTCTGGTTTGTCCCTATAAATAAAAAGTTTTTGCTTGGACCACTGAATGGTCTTTTCCGTTTCTTCCATTAAGTGCTTTGTAAGAACTGATTGAGTAGCCTGTAGCCGTTTAATAAGATATGGGTTTGGCTTTTGTTTATTAAAATTTTCCAGTCTATTTAACTCTGCGGTAAGATCTGTGGTTGTCTGTTGATGGGTATTTTTCCATATAGACCCTTGTTTTATGAAAGAGCCTCTGATGGTTGCCTCATGGGCAGCCCATATGATGCCCATTGACAAAGCTGGGTCAAGGTTATTAAGAAAATATTTTTCTAAATCATTAGCTATATCTTTGCTCATATTTTGGATAGACAACAATTTTTCATTCAACCGCCAACTAGTTCTAGGGCCTAAATTTGGTTGATATACCATAGGATGAATAGACGCATCTGTAACTTGTGAGAGCATTTGAATCGGAGTAAAAATGTAGTCTATGCGGGAATAACCTTGGTGTGGATAGGAGAAGAAAGTACAATTCCTTATTGAGGGATGTAGTGAACGCCAGGCGTCCACTAAAGCTAAAGATTTAAGAGGTTTGGTGAATGTTGCTTATGGGTATATATATTCTGGATGATGGAGTTTTATCTAAAGTAATAGACATTACCATATTAAAATCTCCCATTAATGTGTTCACTCCCTGTGCTAATTTATCTATCTGACTGAATAAAGATCGAAAAAAAAACCTTTTGGCCTTCAGAAGGAGCATAAACATTCACCAACATATATAGTTTCCCTGATAACTATTTATTCCCTAAATACCTTGTAATATAATATATTGGCTATTAGGGTCCTTTACCACTTTAGTCACATGAAAACCTAGAGCTGATTTTATATAAAGAGCCACTCCCCTGCGTTTAGACTGAAAAGTAGTATAGTAAACTTGGGAGTATTGCTTATGGAAATATGGAAATGGGGAACCGTCTGCAAGGTGCGTTTCCTGAAGTGCGATAATATTCGCTTTAAGACTACGATAATATTTAGCTGCTATAGATCTCTTAGTAGGAGAATTTAATCCTCTAACTTTGTGAGAAATTATAGTTAGTTCCGCCATTGTTTTTGTAAGAGAGTAGCTATAGTTATGTGGAGATGACACCTTGCGTCAGGTCTGTTCTGTATATCCATAAAAATCAATAACAATTGTTGCTATATCTGAGATCTGAGAGTTGGTAATTCAAAATATAAAACTTGTATAACATACCATTTAACCACATTAATTATTCCACCTGGTAGAACAACAACTTCATATACATACTTAAACCATAAGATCAGGAAAATGTCTTTTATAAGACATACCATCAGCCTGAAATGAGACCTAAAATCTTGTAGTACCGGGAGAACAACTCTAGCAAGAACAAGAGTTAGTATAACATTACTATGACATAAAAAAGCAAATAATAACTTGAAAGAAATTTGTCCGTCCGGTTAGGACTTACGGCTTCAATCAGGTGAGGCATGGGAATATAGCTGTGGATCTCGGGCCCCCAGGGGCATCCAGCCCTGTAAAATTGTGAAGCTTAAACAGGTAAAATAAATTTGGTCAGCGCTTAGGGGAACCCAAAGCATCAGAAGTAGACTTGGTTGCTGTAGACCATTGAGGTTTTAAAGGTGAGGATGGTTGACTTGAAGACCTTTGTGTTCCTTCATAGTTTTGTAAGCCCAATTTGGCAAGTAACAGCGACCTGTCTGAAGGTTTGGTGATGTAGCATGTTTGTCCCTTGTATTGAGCAGTTAAATGAAATGGGAAACCCCATCTATACCTCACTCCTGCTTGTCTTAATATGGCAGTAACTTGATGAAGTTCTCTTCTTTTTTGTAGTGTAATTGGGGCAAGATCCTGAAAAATGGAGATTGTTGAGCCATCAATTACAACTGCACTATGATCTCTAGCAGAGCGGTGCAGGTCATCTTTAGTCTCGAAATAATGCAAACAGGCCAGAATATTTCTCTGAGGCTCTTCCGCAAGAAGTTTGGGGCATAATGCCCGATGTGCTCGATCCATTAGCAGGAGGTCTGGATTATATTCTGGTAGAATCTTAGAAAATATAATACAGAAAACTTCCTGAACATCTGTGTAGGATTCCGGGACATTTCGAATTAGTACATTGTTACATCGAGAACGATTCTCTTTAGTCTTCAATGTGTGACTCCATAGATTCTATTGTATAATGCAGAGTAGTCATTTCAGACTTTAGGGTGCTTTGTTCCATTATGAAGGCATCATGATCAGTTTCCAAGTCATTGCCCCTTGTGCCTATGGAAGCAATTTCCTTTGTCAGGTCAGTTACTGTTTTCTGTAATTCCACTTGGAGAAAGGACAGCATCTTAAGAAGGAGGGTATCAAGCCCTTCTATTAAATCTATTTTTGTCAGGCAAAGAGCATGTGTCTGTTGCAACGAGGTCTCTCCTGATTGGGAAGACTCCATAGCTGGAGTAGTAGTATCTCCTTGCTGCCTTGTTTCTCTCTTTACATATGAAGTTGTCTTTTTGGGTGTGCTTGGTACGTCCTCTGGTCATTGTAATATAGAAGCATTTCTTTTATTTAACAACTTTATGTGCCACAATACCTGTCTCTAAGAATGCTGCAGGGCCTAGCCCCTTAGGCTACATGTGCCACCGACTATGTCCCATTACTTGACTCTGTGTCACAGTCCCCCATTAATTTTATGCAGAAGAACTATTAGAGTGAGCCCCAATTCTTTGCTCTTAGTTGGTATTGCTCAAAGGGTACTCTGTATTGTCTTGAGCCCTCTTATTTGCTCGTGTGGGGCCTTTGTTTTCCTGTAGGTCTATGTGGCAGGATTTATATTGAGGGAGAATAACAATTGCGTATTATGGGTTGTTTTTTTGTTTAAGCAGTTTGCTTTTGTGGCAATACGTTTGCTTAATATATTTAAAGTTTTTGTACCTTAGTTCAGCTCACACCACCTCTGTGTTGCTTTCTCTTAGTCACCCTTCCCTCGTGGCATATTAAGGCCTGCGTGTTGTTCTGTGGTAGCGAGTACAACCCCAATACTATCGCAGCTTTCCCGCAGTATTCTCCTGGCGGTCTGTGTTGTGCTGGGAAGCTGTGAATACAAGTGTTTTTTATATTTTTTTCATTCTAATTTATTTGCTGTTTATAATAAAATCTGTTATATTTTGGGTAGCCGAGGATAAGGAGAGTATAACAGTGCTTTATTAGCAGGCTCATGCAGGCATTACACAACAGTCACTTTCACTTTTAAGCTGTTCAGGAAGTATGCACAGTGAACTACAGGCCATTTGTATAAACACCACATATTCCCCCTATAGTAGCAAAGCATTTGGACAACTATAATAAACAGCAACAATTAAACAGTATGCATTTTAAAACAATATTATACATTCTTCACATTACAAAGTCCTTGGCCCATGCAGGTAATTTTCTGATTATAGGTTCACTTTCTTCAGGCCTATTGCAGTTGACATCAGGAGTAGGAAAATGTCCTTCATCAAATGGAGCTTCTCCAAAGTCATATCTAACAGGAGCAAGACGAGTTGCATACCAATATTTGGTCTCTTAGCATTTCATCTGTTAGATTCCCAAACTCACAGGTAACAACCAGCTCTCTCAAAGCTGCTACAAATTGTTCTGTGGATTCGCCATTACACTGTCCACGTTGGCGGAATTTATATCTTTCAGCAACCACATTCACTCTTGGCATGAAAAAGTTCTTTATAGCAGTAAGAGCAGCAGTTTCATAAGTATCATCAGGTAATGGTAATGTATAGAATATACGCTGTCCCTCTGCTCCCAGGCAGTGAATAAGTAAAGCACGCTTTCTAGCAGCAGAAATCTCCCCTTGGTCAGCAGCAATAATGTAATTTTCAATCATACGGATCCAAGCAGTAAAAGGTATGGTAGGCTCACCAGGGTTTGGAAGAAAAGGTGCAGGCTGCTGCAGAGGTAGAAGAGCCATCCTTGTCGCTATTTGTTATAGTTTGAGTAGCCGAGGATAAGGAGAGTATATTAGCAGGCTCATGCAGGCATTACACAACAGTTACTTTCACTTTTAAGCTGTTCAGGAAGTATGCACAGTATGTCTGAACACAGTGACATCTACAGGCCATTTGTATAAACACCACAAAAGCACTTTCCCAATTGCTGGGTACAGCACTTACACAAAGATCGTTAAGGAGGTGCACAGGGTGCAAATGAACCAGGGCCCGTGGTCCCTGCACCCCCTGGTGGGGCCCCGCCATAAAAATACAGCTCCTGAATCCCTAGGCTATTCCACGGCCGCCTAAGAGGTCCATCAGCATGAAGGACTTCAGCGTGCAAATAGGCCAATTAGGGAGCTTTAACAGCAGCACTTTCAATTTGCTGTAAAACCTGGAGTGCCCCCTGATTGGCCAGTTTGTACATTGAAGTACTTTGTGCTGAAAAAGTTTTTTTTCTTCGTCGCTTCTGCTTGCTCCTGTCTGTGTCCCCTGTCTGTGTAACCTGATCCCCCTCCCCCCCCCCCTGCACAGAATACGCAGCTAATCTGAGAGGAAAGGAATGCAGCTGACAGCAGCAAGCTATTTTCTTATTCACCTGCTGCTTCCAAAGAAAGATTCTGTTATTAATAATATTTTACTTAGTCAATTGTGCATCACAATGGAAATCTGGGGCTGGGGTTATTTTACATGTTATTTCCACTTTGTCATTTTCCTATGACTTCTGGGGGTATTTATACATGTACTTGCCACCGTACCATCTTGCTCTGAGTTCTTGGAATATTTATACATATAATCGCCACTGCACATCTTGCTCTGAGTTCTTGGAATATTTATACATATAATTGCCACTGCACATCTTGCTCTGAGTTCTTGGAATATTTATACATATAATTGCCACTGCACATCTTGCTCTGAGTTCTGGGGGTATTTATACATGTAATTGCCACTGTACCAACTTGCTCTGAGTTCTGGGGGTATTTATACATGTAATTGCCACTGTACCATCTTGCTCTGAGTTCTGGCAGTATTTATACATGTAATCGCCACCATACCATCTTGCTCTGAGTTCTGGGGTATTTATACATGTAATTGCCACTGTACCAACTTGCTCTGAGATCTGGGGGTATTTACACATGGAATTGCCACTGTACCATCTTGCTCTGGGTTCTGGGGGTATTTATACATCTTTCAGTAATTTAAGTAATTTTAAACGCTTTAAAGGGGAAGTTCACCTTTTGCCAAGTCTTTCCAGGATGGCAGGACTTTGCAAATTAAGAAATTTACCGATTACAATCAATTAGAAAAAGGCTTCCTTTATATTGTTTAAGTGGTTAAAAAGATGAGCATTTACATGCTCTCTCCCTGCTGCCACTGTACTACAGAAACTAGCTGGTAGCACAAGCATTCAAGTTAAGCTGATAGATAGGGACAGCAGGAAGTACAACAATGCTTTGGTTTCATACAAATGCACTGATAAGTTATCCTTAAAAATCGAAAAGTATTACAGCAGGCCAAAAAAGGTTACGACAACAAATACATTTATAGTTACCATCAATAACATTGTTGACATCTTCATGTAGGCTCTTGTGGCACAACAATAGTGCGTCTGACTCTAGCTCAGAAGGTTGCATGTTCTAATCACATCAGGGTGTTTATCTTTTGAAAAAAAAAAGTACTTTAATAAAATTACAACATATTCATATGTTGGGAATGTTTTAAAATTTATCAAGTGAAAGAAAGCTAGAATAAAATAAAATATGGCAGTTAATAGCAGACAAGCTTCTGTAGAAGTCAATGTATACTAACAACATACATTTTCAAAAGTTATTTTAACATTCTATTTAAAAAATCACGGAATAACCCAGCGGCCCAGCGTAAAGTTGAGCCAGCACCACCTTCAAAAGGTTCAAGCAGTTTGGGGCCCAAGTGCCTGCACAGTACTGTACACAGTACTGCCCCCCCTTCCAACGGTACTCACTTTTCCAGACCGGGACAGGGTAGGAGGGGGTCCACGTCGCTTGCTCATTGGTGGAGCGCCCCTGCCTACAATATGGTACGAAAACATTTTTGTACAATATTGGGATGGGAAACAAGTCGACCGATATCCGAGTGGCAGAAGACTTGGTATCGGTTGACTCGTCGATTTTTTTGATCGGGCGCCTTGAAGGAACCTGAAGATCGGCCGCTGAATCATCAGATACAGGCAGAATCATTGCATAGCAAGATCCAAAAAACCTGACCCACAAAATCTGAATACAATCTCCAATGGCGTTTAGCCCTAAATCTGCCCATGTATGGCCAGCTTAACAGTTAGAGAGATGTAAAGCTAATTAACTGCATGGAAAACATGTTTTATTTTGTACAGCCTATCTATTTAGCCAGATTTTAAAATTTCTTTAAGCTAGGGCTAGACAATTGCGGATCTGAGTTTCTCCACAGGCCGAAAATCTGCTTCCTCTGCTGTGGATGCAGACAATGCTTTTGGATTCAGGCAGACACGGGGAAAACAAGGGGATCAGCAGGGAAGCGGACTCTCCACAAACGTCTGGCCATAGCCTTATGTATCATTGCTGGCACCATGTTTCTGTTAATTTCTTATGTTAGGCATTTATAGAGGCTGATAGGGGAAGGCACAGCATTATGGTCCAGGCAGACACGGAGGATTTTGTTGCAAAATGTAACATTTTGCATTTCGCACCAAAATCCGTCCTGCCT
This sequence comes from Xenopus laevis, assembly GCF_017654675.1. NCBI lineage: Eukaryota > Metazoa > Chordata > Amphibia > Anura > Pipidae > Xenopus > Xenopus laevis. The sequence goes on along the minus strand of NC_054377.1, from coordinate 25,119,283 downwards.
TCAGAACACAAGGGGATCAGCAGGGAAACAGATTCTTCACAATCGTCTGGCCGTAAACTTATGTATCAGTGCTGGCACCATGTTTCTGTCAGTTTTATTATGTTAGGCATTTATACTGGATGATAAAGGAAGGCACAGCGTTTTGGTCTCCATTACATGACATATATTATTGTATTACTGTATTATTGTGATTATTTTTCAAAAGCTTGTGACCCCGACGTGATTTGAACACGCAACCTTCTGATCTGGAGTCAGACGCGCTACCGTTGCGCCACGAGGTCCTACATTGTCGCTGTTTGATAATGCCCTTGATGGTAGTGATGTAAATGTGGCTATGGTATGAATAGGTTTCTTACAGTAGTCTTAATTGGCCTGCAATCCTTTCTTTTCATTTTATAAGGGTAGTGGCACACAGTAAGATTTTTTGCCCGTGGTTAAATCTTCAAAGGGAGGCCATTTCCCGCAATTAAGGTAACATTTCTGCATGTTTTCCTTGCAGTGATCATAATGTTACTCAATGACAAGTCACAGCAAGATTTGTTGTAGAATTAAACATGGACGACAAATCTGACCATGTGCCATTGCCCTAAAAAATGGATAGCCTGTAGTAGGTGAAGGGAATTAGAGGCATGTCTGTAATTTCTAAAGGGGTTTGAGACCATTGCTTCGTGTTTCACTACATTTCCAGGGGAAATCTGAAATGCAGTTCAGATGTCAAAAAGTTTTGCTGCACAGAAAGTTAAATCATTAGCTTTCTATAGATAGTAGCAAGAGGCATAATAAATATTTGTCCTAACAGGTACAGGACCTGAGGTTCTCCAGATGATGGATCTTTTTGTATTTTGGATCTTCATACCTTAAGTCTACTATAAATAATTCAAACATTAATTAAACCCACTGGGATTGCTTCCATTAAATATTAATTATATCTTAGTTTGGATCAATTACAAGGTACTGTTTTATTACTACAGAGGAAAAGGAAATCATTTTAAAAAATCTGGATTATTTGGATAAATTGCCTGTCGCTGAGAATTCGTTGATTAATATTCTGCAATTGCATGACAAAATGACCTGGCAAGGGAGTTCTTGATGTGATAAAGGTCTTTCCCTGCTGAGGAATTTCTGTGCCTTTGCAGAGGAGGAGCGCCTTCTCCCGAGGTTTCACTCAATTCCCTGATTCTTTATTACATAAAAAGGGTACATTTGGTAAAACATTTTTTTTTTTTTGCAAAGTCTTTCCCTTTAAAAAGATGTTCACCTTTTGCCAAGACCTTCCAGGATGAAAGGACTTTGCACGTTAAGAATTTTAACAATTACAATAAAAAAAGGCTTCCTTTATATTATTTAAGTGGTTAAAAAGATGAGAATTTGCATGTGTACAGTGGTGCTTAATGCGGCTCTAGAAAACTTTTGTGCTGTCTCCCTGCTGCCATTGTACTATGGAAACTAGCTGGCAGCACAAGCATTCAAGTTAAGCTGAAGCAGATATGGACAGCAGGAAGTACAAAAATGCTTAGTTTAGTACACCTGCATTGGTAACTTATCTTTGAAATTAGAAAAGTATTACAGCAGGCCAAAAAAGGTTACGACAACAAAGGGACGTACACTTATAGTTACCATCAACAGCATTATCACTGTCAATCCATGTAGGACCTCGTGGCGCAACGGTAGCGCGTCTGACTCCAGATCAGAAGGTTGCGTGTTCAAATCACATCGGGGTCATTTCCATTTGAAAAAAAATGTGTTTAATAAATTACAACTATTCATATGTAAGGGTTGGGAATGTAACTATTATACAGTCCCATTTTCACTAATAGTTTTTTTTTTTTTATTCTCATAAAAATTAAGCAATTGTTAGTCTCTGAATATCTGCCCAAAATGGCTCCCAGTATACGCGATACTGAAGCTTCTGTATCTAGTGTACTAAACCCATCCAAAGCAGATTAGATGGAGCACATTATAATACTGGCTGCATTTACCCAGCTGGGAAAATATTTGTTTTTTGGAAAATTTTCATTCCCAGCCTACAGATTCAAACACCTTGGAGTTGATTTAACAAAGTTTAAAACTTTTTTTCCCATGATTTGAGGTTTCTGCGGAAAAAAAACAAAACAAATTTTCTAATTAAAATTTTTGCAATTTATAAAGTGAAAGAATGCTAGAATAAAATAAAATATGGCAGCTAATAGTGGACAAACTTCTGTAGAAGTCAATGTATATTGACAACATGCATTGTTACTACTACTACTGTTACTACAGGAATCATTTACCATCCGACACAACCTGCATGTCTTCATCTGACAAGATAAAAACTGATGGTGTTGGAAAGACTTTTTTTCCTTATTGAAATATATTGACATCGGATGTAAATGCATGAAGAAAAGATTCCATCCTACTTTATCTGATGCAACATTACATTACAGCTGTGAGAGAAATCGAATTTCCTAGCATCCTACAAAATCTCATGCTGTTGAGTTGCATTTTGCACCAATATCCCTCCTGCCATTGGAAGCCAAGGGGAGCAGCAGGGCAGCGGATTCTCCACAGTAGCCTGCCCCTAGTCTTAAGTATCAGTGTTGGTACCAAGTTTCTGACAGTTTTCTTATGTTATGTATTTATACAGGGTGATATGGGAAGGTGCAGCGTTCTGGTCTCCGTTACAGCTGTTGGTAATGACATTTATATTTTTGAGCATTTTTCAAAACCCTATGACCCCGACGTGATTTGAACACGCAACCTTCTGATCTGGAGTCAGACGCGCTACCGTTGCGCCACGAGGTCCTGCTTTGGCCTTGTTTGATAATGCCATTGATGGTAATGTAAATGTGGTTCTGTTATGAATAGATTTCTTACAGTAGCCTTAATTGGCCTGCAATGTTTTCTTTTCATTTTATAAGGGTAGTGGCACACAGTAAGATTTATCGCCCGTGGTTAAATCTGCAAAGGGAGGCCATTTCCCACAATTAAGGCAGAATGTTACTCAATGGCAAGTCATTTTCAGGAGATTTTTTGTACAACTAACTATGGGTGACAAATCTTACCATGTGCCATTGCCCTAAAAAATGGATTGCCTGTATTAGGTGAATGGAAATTAGAGACATATCTGTAATTTCAAAAGTGGCTTTGAGACCATTGCTTCGTGTTTCACTACATTTCCTGGGGAAATCTGAAAAGCAGTACAGATGTCAACAGGTTTTGCTGCACAGAATTTAAAACTGCAGGAAGATTTTGTACAATCACAAAAAACATCCACGGAATTAAACAAGTTGCACTTGGCTTCCAGAAATTTTGGATGATTTTTTTTTATACAGTGGATGGCCAGTTTTGTAAATTGTCCCTTTGTAAAACAAGAATTTAAATAATGTCATCATAAAAATGATTATAGCGCTATCATTTTTAATTTAAATCACGAGCTTTCTAAAGATAATAGCAAGAGGCATAATAAATACTTTTCCTAATACAAGTTTTTTTATTTTAATTCTACTTTATTTGCTGTTTACAATAAAGCACTCCGCATTTCGGCATTTGAAGGTGGCGGGTGGGGGAGAGCAGGAGAAGAGCTCAACCCTCACCCGTGAAGAGGAGTGAGAGGATGGACGGAACCCGCCCAACCTGCACAAAATAGATATTTTGCAAAGTTCTGCCCTTTAAAGGGAATGTTCACCTTTTGCAAAGTCCTCCCCGGATGGTAGATGCAAATTAAGAACTAGCTGGCAGCACACGCATTCAAGTTAAGCTGAAGCAGATAGGTACAGCAGGAAGTACAACAATGCTTTAGTTTAGTACACATGCATTGGTAAGTAATCCTTAAAAATTGGAATTTATTACAGCAGGTCAAAAAAGGTTACGACAAAAAAAGGAAATACATTTATAGTTACCATCAATAGCATTATAACTAAGCCCCATGTAGGACTCTGTGGCGCAACGGTAGCGCGTCTGACTCCAGATCAGAAGGTTGCGTGTTCAAATCACGTCAGGGTCACTAACTTTTGAAAAAAATGTGCTTTAATAAAATTACAGCACATTTATATGTAAGGGTTGGGGATGTAACTAGAGTCCCTTTCTGCTGATAGAATGGGTTTTTTTTGTTCTCATAAAAATTAAGCAATTGCCAGTCACTTAATATCTGCCCAAAATGGCTCCCAGTACACGCGATACAGAAGCTTCTGTATCTATTGTACTAAACTCCATCTTAAGAAGATTATACAGAGCAAAGATGTAATTCTAATTTGGCCTGTAGCTTTTGCAATACTGCCCGCATTTACCCAGCTGGGAAAATGTTTGGTTTTTTTGGCAAAATTTTCATTCCCAGCCTACAGATTCAAACACCGTGGAGTTGATTTTATTTTTTTTTCCCATGATTTGAATTTCCTGCACAAAAAACACCTCAAACATAAAATTTATGAGTTTCTAATTGGAATTTTTGAAATTTATCAAGCGAAAGAAAACTAGAATAAAATAAATTTGGCAGCTAATAGCGGACAAGCTTCTGTAGAAGTCAATGTATACTGGCAATATATGTCTCAAGTCAGTGCTACTTACAAAAAGAGGAGGTTTCATGTTAGTAATCACTGGGGGTCCCTACAATATTGACAACCCACACCACCTGTAATTTACACTGCTTTCATTGTCCATAGAGAAAAATGCAATACCTATCTATGTCTATTTTAAATCTCTGCACAGTGCAATGTGCCCAAACACGCTATTTCGGTATGGAGCTATGACACACATATTGAAAATGTTAGGGATACACTATTTAGGGATTCAGTCTAACCCTGAATCCTTTGTGAAAGAGTTGGGCAAATACTGAACCAAATCAGAATTTGCATATGCAAATTAGGGTAGGAAAGGGTGAAAGAACAGTGTGTTTTTACTTCCTGTTTTTGTGACAAAACGTCACATGATTTTAATCATACAGTTGGGCCAGGCACGATGATTCGACGAATATGAATTCTGCTGATAAAGACCTAATTCTTAATGAATACAGAATCAAATCCTGGATTTAGTGCATCCTAGAAAATCGCAGTGCAATAGACTTATTCATGAAGGACAATTGTTTGAATCCAAAACTCAATGGGAATTATAACACAGACAGAAGACGGCATAAGAAGTTATGTAAATTGCAGAATTACAACTCCCGGCATGCGCCTACTCTACAGCAATTGTCAAGAGAATATTGCACTAAAACAAGGATACCCAAATGCAAGCACCGCTATTCTGTCAAATAAATCACCTCACCCTCAGCAGGACCGATGAGTTACAAAATGCAGGTTATAGTGGATGTGCCAATGCCCAGGTGCCAATACTCATATACACTGCCCCCCAACCATGAGCGCAATAAATTCAGCATTATGGAACACATTTTAGGACATCATCAGGTGAATACATGCTCCTGCGTGCGCTCTCCTAATGAAGAAGTATGCAGACTCACCTCTTATTTTACTTACTGATCTGACACACAGGGTCGGACTGGGGGGCACCCCTCCGGACCCCTTGGCCTCCATTCTCAATGCCGCACATGTGCACAAGAAGGCGCGATTGCCTGCACAGAGCCGCAAGGCGCACTTCAGTGCATGGAGCCGCACTACGCGCATGCATGCACATCGCTGAATGGCTTTGCAAATTGTTTTTTTTTCAGGCCCAGGAGATCCAGAGAGGGGTCTGGCTCGGTGGGGGCCGCTGGTGTCAAAAAAACGGGTGCCGGCGTCAAAAACGAGACACCGGCGCCATTTCGTGAATTTTTCACCGTTTCGTGAAATTCGCTGAATTTTCGGCGAAACGGAGCAAATTCGCCCATCACTAATCCTGTTGCAATCTCCCCCCTCGTGGCTCATTCCTCAGCCCTCCCTCCTCGGTCCTCAGCCCGTAGGGTTTTTTTTTGCTAAAGGGTTGAATTCTCCTTTAAGCTGCAAGTTACAATTTCCCCAAGAGACCTGCTTATCTTAAATTGTTACAATTGCTTCTTTGCTTATCTAAAATTGTTTCAAAAGTATCTAAGTGCACCTAGGAAGAGTTCTGGGCTGTTTAAAAGCCAATTAACTTAGAAACTTTGCATCTTTTTCTGTCTGTTCAGTGCAAAAGATCAAAGAGAAAGTTGTGGACATTTCAGTGACAAGCTGGTACTGCAGGTAGAGCAGTCTCACTCCGCTGGGGTACAGGCAGACGCGGTGGATTTTGACGCAGAAACAGGAGAGTCTGCATTTCACACCAAAATCAGTGCAGTGAGGCAGTGGATTCTCTGCCTGATAAGAATCCCTGTTATGTGGCCCTAGCCTAAAGAAAGCAGACCATGAGGCTGCTCCAGCACTAAAGAGCTATAGTGGGACCAGTGGTGCACTGACTGAATGCTTTCTCACATACGACTGTACAGTATGTTTTTGTGGGCCTAGGTCAAGGCTGCCACTTATAGCCAGGCAAAGCATGCTGATACAATAATTTATTAAAATAGGAAGTACAGAATTGAGATATCTCTAAGCTAAACTATAACTAAGCAGCCTGACAGTACCCTTTAAAGAACTTATCACATCCCCCAAAGAATTCAATCTTGTCTGCAAGCTGGCACAGATCATACTGCTTTTTTTTTTTTACCTGCTTTTTCCATGTTCCATAAGAGGTGATGTTTTCAGTCTCTGCCAGTGAGCTTGTGCCATCATACTTGGTTTCTTATGTAAATCAGTAACTTGCACAAGGGAGTATAATTTGAGTATCTAAATTCACCTGATGCATCATTTTCAATAAAAGGAGGGTCAGTTACTACTACAAGTCTGGTGACTGTGGGAAGTGGGTCTGGGCTGGTAGGGCCCACCAGGTTGTTTTGCGGTGTCCGGTTGGCCCATTCTGCCCCTGCTACTTCATGATCATACCAGAACACCATACCACATTAAGTTGAAGCCCATATGGCATCCCTAACGATTTATATCTCACTTTTGTTTTAGGCTTTCACCTCTTCCTTAGTTGCATTTCTTAGGAAAAGCGTCTCCTGACCCAAGTGTTGGTTTCTCATGTTGATTCTCCTCTGCTGTAGCTTTTATAGGCAAGCTCACCAAAACCCATTTCTAAAGGCATCCAATCACAGTTAGTGTGGGGAATTTGCAACAAAATCAAAGTTTGTCCTGTAGAATAACTTTTATAAACTACAAACAGGGGTTGTGGGAGCGCTCCAAGTAAAATATAATGTAAGACATGGCTAAATTGCTCCAAACATACAAAAATGGGAGAAGGGATTGATGGCATATTTAATTTTCCCATGTTAATTAATAAATAATCATGCAAGTGTATAGATTTTCAAAAACATGTTTTTAGTTGCAAATGCAGCAGCCAAGAAATGCAACCAAGCAGGCAGATACCAGAAGTACAACCTGTTGGCACATTCCTCTGCCTTCACTTATGACAAGCTTAGTGACTGCTGCTTTGGACAGTTCCCTTTCCTGACCACAATCTATTTTAATCTCGTTAGCCTGTATAATCTGAAAACTCTTCGGAAAATGAAGTGTGAACATGCCAACTAGTTTTACCAATGTTTAGTGACATGAAGTCATCTGAATAAAGGGCTAGAAAGGGAAAGAGGACATAGCATAGCATGGAAGATGGTGAGAAGATACAAAAAGAGAGTCATCATGGGGTGCAACACTGGGGTATATGAGGTTTGAGCTCTTCCACCTTTAAATTATGTTCAACCCCCTTGTATCTTCTTCCATAGTCGCAAAGACAAAAACGATGTCATTTTCATTGTTACTACCATCTTCGAGAAAAAACAGGGCATTACAACATACTTTCTATTTAATTAAAGGTGGGAATATATGTTTTAAATGATGGTCATGATGGTGTCCTTTTCATTAGACTATAATACACTAAATATACAGTATGAAGATATGCGCAAAAACATGACATTTCTGCTGATCTTCAAAAAAATTAAAGGAAGGTTAAAACCCAAAAATATGAATTTGATTGAAGCCTTTTTATTTGAATAGTATATCGTTTATACTCATTTTGAAAAGATCAAAGCAATCCCTTCACATCCAAATATCAAATGATTCTGTCATACAAAATGTATTTGTACAATGTGTTGTATCTTGATAGTTCATTTTTTTTCTGTTTTTGTCATCAGAAAGCTTAAGATGTCGAAAAGTGTTTTTCAAGGTCCAAAAGTTTTTCTCAGTCTGTATATGTCCAAGTATGGGTATAGTTCACCTGAAGACCTTTAGAAGCATCTCGTAGCTTAGAAAAGTAACTGCATTAACGGGAAAAGCTCGAAGGCTGTTGATAGTAAGACCTTTCAAGAACACTTTCACACCTTCCTGTCTGATACTTTTCCTGATACAGTCCAACATTCCTAGATACTGCACCCCATGCATTCCATCCATCTGGAGACGAGCCTTTATAACATCCATTGGATTGGCAAAAGCCCACCCAACGGTCCCTGCACAGCCTCCAGCAAAGAGCATTGTCCATGCACCTGGAAACAGAAGAGAGAGTGCAAATAATTATTATTTTAACAGTAGGCACTGCAAATAAAGCAAAGAATATTCTATTCAAAGTGGATTATTAAGAACAAACCAAATGTAATGAGCATCTTCACCTTTTTAAACACGGGAGTACAGGATTCACTGGAATTTGTGTTAAGTAAATCTAAAATTAATTTAATATATCATATAATTGTGCCCTGCAAGCAACATATTTGGAAATCTCTATGAGCTGAAAGTGTCTACCTCCCCCCAGAGCAAAATCGGTATTCAGATAAATCACCTGTTTTACAACCTTATTTTAATATTGCTTATCAAAAATGGCCCAACATCAGTCACACTGGGGGTCATTTATCAACACTGGGCAATATTTCCCATGGGCAGTAACCAATCAACCAATTAAATTGCTGCATTCATTGTTCAACTAGTAGCTGGCTATAAAAACTGAACACTGACAGGTAAATGCCCATGGGCAAATTTGCCCAGTGTTGATAAATGAGCCCCAGTGTCTCTTTACCCTATTTTCAGCTCCTGTTTTCCTACAGCAAGTGAAGGATTTTGCAAAACTTACTTGGTTCGCCAACAGTTTTGGTCATCCATTTGCAAAGAACTTCATAGGTTAGGAAATAAAGACCCATAGTAGGTATATCTCTTAATGCCAATGCTAGAGATCCTCTGTAGAGGCCAAAAATGCCCTCCTCTCGAATGATACATAGAGCACAGTGAACAGGACCTTGGTATCGAGCTTGTAAATGGCCAGACCTTGCTACGCTCCCAAATGATTCAGTCTGGTTCTGAAGCCTCACTTTAACAAGGTCAATTGGAGCTGAAAAAGAAAGCTGCAAAGGAAAACAAACTGATATGAGAATTTAACGGTGAAATTAATTTGCTGTTATAACATATTAGACTAAGAGTCTGAACCTGTTCACATACTTCCACTGGATTTTTTTTAATTACTCGCTTTGTTCTCCACCTTCACCAACCAGGAACCCTGTCACTAAAGTTCAAAGCCATAATTGTGGCATCATTAAGGGTAAAGGCACACAGAGCTACTAGTAGCAGCTACTTGTCACCACTACAAAATAGACAATAGTGATAATTGGCTTTGCTATGACACTACGTGTGTTTTAGCAGAGACAACTCTCAGTATTGTCTATGACAGGGTATTTTCGTAGCCACGAAAAGCAGCTGCTACTAGTAGCTGGAGCTATTAGCAGCAGCTACTTTTTGTGGCTACAAAATGCCCAAAAAATACCCTACCATAGACAATACTGTAGGGGAGGGGGTTATTTATCAACGTCGAGTTTGTGAGGTTTTTCTACCTCGAATATACTCACAACTCGAATGTGTGCTTATTTATGAAAAAACCTGATTGTAAAAAAAATCGAATGAACGCAAATCGGGGGGGGGCATGGAATACTTGAATTGATCAAGTTATCTGCAATAAAAAATCTTGAATACCACTGATCAAGTTTGAGGTCAAACCACTGAAAAAACCCGAAAATCATGAAGGCTAAAAATTTCTTCAAATGGTTCAAGGGACCTCTGTGTAAGGGAAGTCAGCCGACGCTCCAATACGCTCTGGCGCCATGGGCAAGATGGCGGCACCCAGGATATACACAGTGATTACCTTTATGGGTAAAAAGGTCCCCTGCTATTTGTCTATAATGTCCTCTAATGTACTTGTAAAGTGTAATCATGTCCCCTCGCAAGCGCCTTTTTTCCAGAGAAAACAACCCCAACATTGACAGTCTCCCCTCTCATAATTTAAATCTTCCATCCCTCTAACCAGTTTAGTTGCACTTAGTCTCTGCACTCTCTCCAGCTCATTTATATCCCTCTTAAGGACTGGAGTCCAAAACTGCACTGCATACTCCAGATGAGGCCTCACCAGGGACCTATAAAGAGGCATAATTAAGTTTTCATCCCTTGAGTTAATGCTTTTTTTGAAAGACAGAACTTTATTTGCTTTAGTAGCCACAGAATGACACTGCCCAGAATTAGACAACTTGTTATCTACAAAAAACCCTAGATCCTTCTCATTTAAGGAAACTCCCAACACACTGCCATTTAGTATATAACTTGCATTTATATTATTTTTGCAAAAGTGCATAACCTTGCATTTATCAACATTGAACCTCATTTTCCACTTTGCTGCCCAGTTTCCCAACTTAGACAAATCACTCTACAAAGTGGCAGCATCCTGCATGGAACCTATAGTTCTGCACAATTTAGTATCATCTGCAAAAATAGAAACAGTACTTTCAATGCCCACCTCCAGGTCATTAAAGGGCATGTAAAGGCAAAAAAATAAAATCCCATTTTTTACTTTCTTTAATGAAAAAGAAACCTATCTCCAATATAATTTAATTAAAAAATGTGTATCGGTTTTATAAGAAACCTGACTGTATGCAGTGAAATTCTCCCTTCATTTACTGCTGTGGGTAGGAATTTTCAGACGGTCCCTAACTGCTGGCAGGGAAACAATCATACTCCGCCTTACTTCCCAGCCTTTCAGAACTCCAGCAGCTTTGTTTGTTTCCCTGTTTTGATCATTTATGACGATCCCTAAGAAGCCCAGACCACACTGAGCATGTGCATAGTCTTAGTCTTGAAAAGATGTATAACAAAGTTACAAGATGGTGACCCCCTGTGGCCAACTTTAAAAACAAAAATCATTTGTTTGATTAGGCTTGTGGTGCAGTAAGTTCTTGTTTATGTTTAGTATACAAAATACAGCATTTCTAGCCTTATTATATTTTAGACTTTCCTTGTCCTTTAAAGTTGAGCATTAACTATCACTGATAATATTTGCATGTAAAATAATGTAAAATGTGCTTTTACCCTAAAAAAGCTTGCTCTATTCCACAAGGGGTGGTACACATAAAATAACACAAAAGCATGCTAAGTGAATCACAGATTAAAGCAGCCATACCTTGACAGAACTGAAGATATGGTATTTCCATGATGTTTTCCAGCAGGTTGGTGTTAGCAATTTGGTTTGGACTTCTCACTTTCTTCTGTGGCTTACAATGTAGAGTATAAACTGAGCAAGAAATGAGAAGTACAGAATAAATTGCTTCAACAAGCCTACTGAAAATGCTACATCTACTTCCAATAATCTTAGTTCCATCATGTTATGGAAACTTCCATATTTATCTGTGATCTTTACAAAGTGTTGTTATTCATTTAATTAATAATGTTTCAACATTACTGTTTCTTCACTGCATGTGGATGTCGTTCCACATAAAATGGAATTCTTTGGACTGATTGAGTGTGCAAATAAAGGTTTGGATTTGTTTCAGTATTCAGCCATTATTTTGTGGAGAACCCATATCTGGCCAAATCCAAAAATTATGGATGTTGCAGCCCTACTGCCAGCATTTGGCAAAATAGCTGTAAAATAATTGGCAGGGGTGCATCCAGGGCTGGTGCAGAGAGAACAACCGGGGACTCTACAAAAGAAGAGTTAAATGCCTGGTTATGAAGATGAAATTTGCTGTCCTTGGTGTTTGGTGTTTGGCAAGGTGTTTGAAATGATTTTGATAATTGTTTAGTTAAGTAGAAGATAAATAATGTTTTAACAGCTATAGCAGATTAACCAACAATAGGTACCATACCTTCATATTAGAGCAGCCTTGTGTTTGTGAATTTTATAATATAAAAACAAGAAAGAAACTAGGGCTATGGCCTGTAATCCAATGTGTTTCGTTTTAAAATGCAATACTCTTATCTAAACGACCAATTACTTAAAATGAACGGTAAATAAGGAAAAGAGAACAGAAGGCAATAGTGAATCAAAAGCCTGTATCAAAGCATTTGGCCTGAAGTCTTCTGTTTCCTTATGGCCATATAAGGGTCGTGGCCGACAGGGAGATTTGTCGCCCCCGATTATTTATGAGTGACTGCGGGATTGGAAACCACTCCATTGGAAATAACTGAAATCACTGGCGGTAAAACCAACATATCACTAAGTCGTCTGAAATTGCATCTGGAGGAAACTTTGGACGACTTAGTGATATGTTGGTTTTACAGTCAAATCTCCCCGTCGGCCACTGCCCTTATATGGCCATATAGAAACAGACGACTTAAGGGCAAATGCTTTGATACAGGCTTGATTCATTACTGCATTCTGTTCTCTTTTCCTTATTTAACTTCCATTTTATGTGATTGGTCAACAAGACAAATATCCCTGTTGGCCACTGCCCTTAGTGTTATTTTACTTGGTAATTGTAATCCTTAGCCACTAATTAGCAATTAGTCGAATGGGCATATGGAGAATGGTTAGCAGGTAGAACCAGTGCCAATAAAGTCCAGTGCAATAGACCTAATTCATGAGCAGTGATAATATATGCATGCAAAACATATCATCTGCAAGGTCCAGTGCAAAAACAAGGGAATCAATAACTTCTAATTATTCAACTGAAATATCAAAGATCGTTTCCAATAGAAACTCATAGTTCAACATATACTTACTTGTACCATTCCAGAAAAGCATCCAGCCATAAAAATATGGAAATTAAGAGGTGGGTTCTTCCAGTCTTTAAACTCTTTGTCACTTAGGTACAGCAAAGCATTACTATAAGATCCAAATGCTAATGAGTTACTAATTGCTACACTCCCTACTGGAAAACTCATGCCTTTAAAAAATCCAAAAATCTGAAATGAAAGAAAAAACAATATTGAAGTTGAAGTCATACATGACATATACAATGATGTAATTAGAGGAGAATTAAAGGCCAATTTAACCATAAAGCTTTACCTTCAGACAAAATGCTACCTCTAGCAAGCATAGGGTTTTTCAAAATGGAGTGCCAAAAAACAAACATTACTGCAGGCCCCAAATACATGTTGGAATAAAATCAGGAGTCAGATCACAAACCCAAAAATAAATCAGCTTGTGTCAGTACAATAAAGCATCATTTAAAACCTAATACTAGCTACACTCAATTGATCTCGATTAAGCAAGCCAATCGTATTTACCCACACACAGACTGATGTAGATCAACTAAATATAAATAAAATATATTCTCTTTACAGTTTTGCTTTACAATTATATCTTGTGTACATGCTTAGAAACCAATGACATAAATGGAACAAATTCTTACTTATGAGTACCGGTATATATAATTTAGATTGGCTTTTCAATCTGCCTTTCAAGTCGTATTATAATAAAATGAATCTAACCTTTTCATTCCTGTATGTTTGAAAGACACAGTCCAGAATTCCTTGGTACCTTGATTGGGTCTGCAGACGTACCTTTAGCAGAAAGCGGGATATATTAGCATAGTTAGGATATATATGGGGTTGTTTACTGAAGCTGTATGATGGTCCTTTTTCATGCTGTAGTACAGGTATGGAAGTGGTTATCCAGAATGCTCGGGACCTGGAGTTTTCTGGTTAACAAATCTTTCCATAATTTGCATCTTCATACCTTAAGTCTACTACAAAATCATATAAACATTAAATAAACCCAATAGACTGGTTTTACCTCCAGTAAGGATTAATTATATCTTAGTTGGGATCAAGTACAAGGTACTGTTTTATCATTACGGAGAAAAAGAAAATAATTTTAAAAAATTTGGAATGTTTGGATAAAACTGAGTCTATGGGAGACAGCCTTTCTGTAATTTGGAGCTTTCTGGATAACAGGTTTCCGAATAACGGATCTCATTCCTGTACATGTTTTATGGTCTCAAAAAGTTTTATACCAGTAGATCTTGAGCAGGTAACCAGTTGATCACTGATTGTCAATAAAATATTCCATTAGTGCACTCTTGAGTAATTCATTCCCATTATTTAGGGCTGTATTACGGTAGGTACCAGAGGGCCCATGCCTAGGGTGGCAGGTTTAGGGAGCAGGTGCATACAGGACCGTACATATGGATGCGTGTTATAATAAAATCTGTCATATGTCATTTCTGGCGAGCCCTGTACCCCTCACACCCAGCTCTGACAGTGGATTAATACAGTAAGTGTCCTGCTGGGGCTGGGATGAATTTTTCTTTTCAATCATATAGGTAACCTGGACCACCCCTAAAAGCTGCCGCCTTGGTACAGGCCTTCAGATAACTAGATAAATATAAATATGGCCCTGGGTGTAGTATACAGTAAATTTAAAAAAAAACAAAAAACTATACTTGAGGGTAAATCTGGCATTGGGGGGATAGTTCCTGGCTCTGTTGCAATTGGCACATGCGCAGTACAGCAGGAACATCTCTACTTGCAATTCAATCAATTCAATTAATTCCAGATGTTTATAGTCAAGCCACACAGGGGACTAAGGGCTCTTACTCATGAGCGTTTTTACCTGCGCTCCCCTGCGTTCCGTTTTTCGGCGTTCAGCTGCAGGGGAGCGCAGGAATAGACGCATTTCATTATTTCAAATGGGGCTGTACTCACACAGGCGCATGTAGGCGCCGAACGCAGGTTGAGACGCAACATGCTGCATTTTTCCTGCGTTCGGCGCCTACACGCGCCTGTGTGAGTACAGCCCCATTGAAATAATGAAATGTGTCTATTCCTGCACTCCCCTGCGGCTGAACGCCGAAAAACGGAACGCAGGGGAGCGCAGGTAAAAACGCTCATGAGTAAGAGCCCTTAGAGAAGTCACATAAATAAGGTCCATTTCTTCTGTGTGCTAAATTGCACCAGAGCAGTTGCCAAGGGTAGATTAATACACAGACTTCCCTAGACTATAACCTAGGGGTCCAGTGTGATCAGGGCCCATCAAGCTTTTTCAAATATTATAGCTCAGCTTCATGCATGCCTGGATCTGCAAGCATCAGGACACAACAGTAGCCTTAATGGGGGGCCTGTGGATATAGCCTAGGGGCCCCATATGTCATTGATCTGCCACTGGCATTTGCTAACAGCAACATATCAGATATTTCATTTTCTAACTTGTAGTAACTGTTCAAAGCTAATTGCCCATTGGCTGCTACTGGCTTGCACTGCTTTAAGTTAGCTTCTATGTTTGCAAATATGCCCCATTATCATTTCCACCAGTGGGGTTACCTTAACTGTGTCTACTGGGTGTCCAACAACCAGGCCGAGTGCTCCTAAGAAAATAAAGAGAAAAAGAGACATTTATCAGATATCAAAACCTGTGTATGTAACTGTTTTTTATCTTATCTCAATGACCAAGAATACAAGGAAACAATGTTTTCAATAACTAGAGAATGCATGCATCATAATTTACCTGCACACACTCTCCCAAAACACAGAAACAGGAGACATGTATATGTTATGTAGACTTTGCTTAGAGACCTTATACAAAGGCCTCATGTGTTTATATATATCCCCACAAAATGTCACCTTAGATGTAGTTCATTGTCTAGTTAAAGGAACAGTAACACCAATAAATGAAATTGTCCTAAAGTAAAGAAAATATAATGTACTGTTGTGTTGCCCTGGTAAAACTGGTGTGTTTGCTTCAGAAACACAACTATAGTTATATATAAACAAACTGTTGTGTAGCCATGGGCGCAGCCATTCAAAGCTGAAAAAGGATAAAAAGCACAGGATAAACACTTATATTTTTTGGTGTTACTGTTCCTTTAAGAACCCTGCCGCGTCTGTCATGCAGCCAGGCCCGGAATGGCAATTGGTGGGTTCTGGCAAATGCCAGAGGGGCTGTTATAAGGGGCCATAGAAAGTCAGTATTTAGTGGGCTGGTGGGGGCTGTTTGGGCCTCTGTGTACCTGAAATGCCAGGGCCTATTTTAATTCTCAGTCCGGATCTGCATGCAGCCCATGGATACCCATTCAACTATGAGCTCATCACTAAGATCTTTGCCTTGCCTCTCTCCATAAAAAACCCACCTTGGGTTCAAAACACTGGAAATATCTTTCACCCATGTTAAAGTGGTTCACGTTTCAGCTAACTTTTAGTATAATGTAGAGAATAATATTCAGAGATAATTTGAAATTGGCTTTCATTTTTTATTATTTCTGGCTTTTGAGTTATTTAACTTTTCATTCAACATCTCTCCAGTTTGCGATTTGAACAATTCCCCTAGCAACCATGCACTGATTTGAATAAGAGACTGGAATATGAATAGGAGAGGCCTGAATAGAAAGATGAGTAATACGAAGTAGCAATAATAATAAATTTGTAGCCTTACGGAGCAGTTGTTTTTAGATGGGGTCAGTGACCCCTGATTGAAAGCTGGAAAGAATCAGAAGAAGGCGGCAAATAATTAAAAAAAACTAGAGATCACAAATAATGAAGGCCAATTGAAAAGTTGCTTAGAATTAGCCATTATTAGCTGTAATTAACTATAATTAGCCATTATTAGCTACAACATCATAAGTTAACTAAAAGGTGAAACACCCTTTTTTAGTTCACACGAGGAGACAAGAGTGAAACTTCGGGCAACTTCGGAAAACGCATCGCCATGTGTGCTTTAGCACAGGCGACTTTTCATTATAGCCTATGGGAAGAAACGCTGAGGCAGTTTGGGGAGATTGTTGCTCAGAAGACGAGGTGATTAGTCGCCAGGCATCAAAACCTCCCCAAAGCTCCTCATGTGAACTAACCCTGAGGCAACTTTGGACGACTACAGAAAACGCATCGCCGCATGTGCTTTAGCGCAGGCAACTTTTCATTATAGCCTATGGGAAGACACGCTGAGGCAGTTTGGGGAGATTGTCGCTCAGAAGAAGAGGCGATTAGTTGCCAGGTGACAAAATCTTCCCGAATATCCTCATGTGAACGAACCCTTAAATCCCCATACACGGGCAGATATAAGCTGCAGACAGATTAAGTCGGCATCTTATTGCCCAGTGTATGGGGTCCTCCGTACGGCTTCCCCATTCGGTATCTGGGTCAATGAGGGCCGGGGCCCACCAGGTTTTTTCACAATATACCGTCTTTGCAGTCTGACCCTGATACGGTATATCTGTGATTTTTAGAAAGGACACAAGGATACAGAGGATTTGAAATATATGGTTCTGGAATGTGTACCCTCCCCCAGACGGGGGGGGGAGATAGAGAGCTATTGCTGAGGAAAAGAGAGGTATGGTGGATACACCAATTAAACACATTGGCCCCAAATGGGCTTAATAGAGACTATGACCTATATGTATTTCTATGATGGGATAAACATTGGTCTCATTTCTGTTTTTTATTCTTTGTTTTGTTTCTTTTTAGCTGGATTTGGATATGCAGTGGACTAACGCTGAGTTGTCATATGCCTGCATGGATAACATTAAGCAATTAAGGGGTTAATGTGTGAGGATCGTTAATGATGTCATGTTCTATATGCAACTTCCTGTGTTACCTTGTATAAATAGGTGTAAACCAATGTTTGTTACATGAATGCTGCCCTTGGCTTGAGAAAGGGGTTTGTATACCCCGAAACGTCGCCCTATGGGCTTTGGTATGTCTTTCTACAATATATATCTTTTTTTGCATACAAAACTTGGAGTGCTGTGTCAGTTTTTATTTTTTCTATGATATTGGCTACTTTGGCAGTGCCTTTTTGACTACTTGCACCCAGAAACCAAGACAGTTGTGCGGCAATATCTCTTTTTTTATATAGTTGATATCTGTGATTTTATGATATGGAGCACGTCATTTTAAAAAAAACACAGCCAGCTATGATCCTGTCCAGGATGATATATTAAGTTACAATTTGTTACTTGTTCAGATTTCTCACACCAGCTTTTCATAATTACCAACAGGAAACCACATGGTACAGGTATGGGAGTTTGGGACCCATTATGCAAAATGCTTAGGGCCTAGGGTTTTCTAGATAAGGGGTCTTTCTTTAATTTGCATCTCCATAGCTTAAGTCTAAGTTCGGATCAAGTTCAAGATACGGTCTTCTTATCACAAGGAACAATTATGAATTTTTTTATTAAAATGAAATCTATAGGATATTGCCTTCCTGTAATTCAGAGCTTTCTGAAGCTGGAGCTTTCTGGATAATGGGTTTTTGGATAACGGATCCCATACCTGTACAATAAAATCATCAGTATCAAAATGCAGAGGTAGTGGTTGCCAGGGAGGAAGACTGTCTCAAGGGTCCATGGGCTTTGGTTAAAACTTGGCCCCAAGGACGTTTAGCAGTTGGTCCCTCTCTGCTTCCTACTTGTATACCCCTGCACCAAGTTCTATTGCCAAAACAAGTACACTCATGCTGAAATAGCAAGGATATCTTGGTTATTTTTCTATATCTAATCCCATTCCAGGTGTTTTTACAATGTTTTTTGCACATATATCCGACTGTTATTATATACAGACCATTCCTAGCAGTAAAAAATAATATATTGCGGAATATTCCATTACCTGAAATCCATCCTGCAATGAATTCAGCAACAGGCATCTCTGCAAATCTGGAAAGTAAGAGAATTATATTTAGACTGCACGTTTGAATCGCTATAAGCGCTGGACAAGCTGTTTAATAAGTGCTAAGTTAATAAAACACCAGCTTCAATTTCTTTGTAACTACTACTAATCGGTCAGTGCTATATGGAGCTGTGAAACTTTATGTATCTCTTCTTAATCTGTAAGTAATGCAGTGGCATGAACATATACAATGTGACATTTAGAAATGACACCAGGGCCAGAACTAGGGGAGGCAAGAAGGGGCAACGGTTTGCATCTCCCTGCCCTTCTGTATCACAAAGTGGCAGCCTGCTGAGGAATGCGGTTCCTTCTAGAGTTCAAAGTGAATTCCCTATCTTTGTTGAATACATTGTTCAGCCCTTAGCATGTGCAGTGACTTCATCCTGACTTCACACTGACAAACGTAACACACTGTTTTCATTAGCTTGTTCAGTCTGTGAACCTTGCTATGTCCATGATAGTTTGCTTTGGACGATGAGTCTTAAGTATGATTCCCCCCCCCAGCCCCAAATATTGACATTCCAAATATAAAGCCCACCGTGCATGGTTTTCTTTTTGTATTTAAGTCTTTTCAGTCAAACAAAAAAAAGGACCAAAATCTCTGACAAAAGCAAGTTCAAACAATCGGGAGTGGGCACAATCCTGCATATGCATCATCTCTCACAATCACAGACATTAATAATCCAAAGCACGTGTGCACAAGCAAACTGTGCATAGCCTTGTAGGTGGATTCTGAAGAATCAGAGGTGGGCAGAGGGATTTGGGAAACCAAGGCAGTCCATGCATGTAGCCATAACACTGTATAGACATGTAAGTGGTGCTCTATTTGGTGATTCTGTTGCTCATAGAGAAAATATCTTCTCTTGAAGAAAAGTGTTCGAAGAAGGGGGGATTACCTACAAAATGTTTGCTTTAAAAAAAGCCTTAAAATTACTGCAGGCTGCTGTTCATATGAGTGCCATTTGGAGTATGGTTTATGGGCTTTAGGGATGTAGCGAACCGCCGATAATGTGTTCGCGAACGCCGGCAAAAAATGCGAACAGTTCGCGAACAGTTCGCGAACTTCGAACATCCGAAAATCGTTCGATTCGAACGATCGAAGGATTTTAATCGTTCGATCGAACGATTTTCGTTCGAATCGAACGAAAATCGTTCGATTTTAGCGACCGAATGGTCGAATGGTCGAACGATTTTGACGCGAACGCCTATTGGCGAACGTCGCGCGACGTTCGCGAACTTGCGGCGGACGCGAACAGCCGATGTTCGCGCGAACAAGTTCGCCGCAGAACAGTCCTCGACATCCCTAATGGGCTTCCCATCTGAAGCACAAGGGGCACACACGGAAGGTGAAGAAGGATATTCAGTTGCCAGGCGATGAGTTATTGCTGTCAGTCATTCAATGTGCCACTTTTTTGCAGTACTATTTGTTGGGTCATAACTGGGCACATTAAGTCATGGGACAATGCAAATCAGAATGACTGCAGTTTCTGCATAGATGTTAATTTGTAAACCAGAGTAAAAAGCTAACACTATAGTCAATAAAGACACACATTATAGGGTGCACATGACAGATTGATGATGTATGGTGTCAAGAGGTAATAGCTACCAGATGCAACGTTAAACAAAAACTCACATGCAGTTATAGTGCAACTGTAGTTAAAAATAGATAATCATGGATAATACAATTCAATCATCAGTTGTGTTATAAAGGAGATAAAAAAATGATATATACAAAATATGTTCAGTACATACAGCCAGGTTGGTCTGTTAGGTCTTAATACCTGGAGTACAGAAAAAAATGTAAAGCACGAGAGGAGGTATGTAATATTTCTACATTGCAGCATTTAAAAACTCAGTTATTTGTACCAAAGGTGATTCTATTGATATGATGAATGGAAATTTGTACAATGGTAACCAGAAGATTCAGTTCCACCAGGCACTGAATATGAAGGGAGAGGCTACAGCGGGCCAATCCTTGCTCTAAGATTTTAATTCCAGTTTAAATGACACTACATAAACAAAGGACAATGTTGTCATGAGCTCTGTTTTCCCAGGATTTTCTAAACGGCACACACAATAGATGCCTATCATATTTCATTTGAAAAGAACATTTTTTCTGGACCGAAAACTTGCCATTTCACTGCTGAATACAAGCAGGCGGGGAGGATTGAAATTTAGTAATACTTGCAGTTCCTGTCCAAATTTATGCTTAAAAGACAGAATAAAATAAAGGCATATGCTCAATATATACTCACACTATGGCTGGGAATATATATCATAGCCAAATGCATCCATTGCCTTGAAGTATAATTTCAAATTGTTTATTTTTTTAATTTAGACAGTGATTTCTAGACACTTTCTTATCAAGCCCTACATTGAGACCCAACATTTACCAGGCCCCCTTTTAGCTCATAACAAGGTTAAAACAATATGTAAACCTCATTGTATCAGCCATTCAGTTATCATTCCAAGAATATTTATGATGGTAAATAAGTTTACCCTCAAAGCTTATCCTATTTAGCCTTTAAGTTGGGCTTTCAGGGGGACCTTGGGAAAAACATAAATTTTACCAAATCCCTCCTTAGGGAAAGGCCACACTGGGTGTTTTGGGGAGATTTGGTCGCCTGGCGACTAATCACCTCGTCTTTGTGGCGACCAATCTCCCCAAACGCCTTCCCTCACTCTGCGCCAGCTAAAATGAAAAAAAGCCAGCGCTAATCACACGTGGCGATTCGTTTCCCGAAGTGGCTCTATGCTTTCGATTAGCGCCGGCGTTTTTTCATTTTAGCTGGCGCAGAGTGAGGGAAGGCATTTGAGAAGATTGGTCGCCACAAAGACGAGGCGATTAGTCGCCAGGCGACCAAATTTCTCCAAAACGCCCACTGTGGCCTTTCCCTTACTGTCCTTTAGTCCCACCTAGCAAAGTCACTTGGCCCCCTTAGGAGGGCAATCCCAGCAGTCTAGGAACCACTGTTTTAATTTGACAGAAAATAAAATGGCACTATTATACTTGCATACAAAATGAAATAGCATTATAATAAATAAGGGGTAATTATGGGACTATAGTTTCCCATTAAGCTTAAATTATTAGTACCCATCCCCAACTGAAATTAAATTGTAGACCCCTAACCCCAACTAATGCCCTGTGTTGCTCTTTAAAGGGGGCATAACCATCCCCAAGACTGACTTTATTTCACTCCCTTATTTCACTCAAACTTCAGAAAATCCTCTTTCTAAAGCTGCAGACACATATAGGCACCCAAGGGCCTATGCCTAGGGTGGCAGCTTTTGGTGTGGCTCTTGGGTGCCTATATAACTGAATCAGCGCTATGCAATATGTTGGCACTTTATAAATACATGTTAATAATAACACATTTTTTAAATAAGAAAAAAATCCCACCCAACTACCGCGGGAGGTTTTTTGGAGACAGAGCTGGGGGTGAGGGGCCCATTGTAGTGAAAACCAGAAGTGTCGCTTGGTGGAACTGATTTAAAACCTGTTTGATTATGGTCTGTTTTGTTCAGCCATCTTGATTCTCCAAAGAACCTCTGACCCAGTTTATTGTGTTCTTTGGCTCATTGCATAAACTGGATGTATATTTAAATTCATATACAATCCTTTCTAGAATAGTTGCATTTTTTAAAAATGTGCAAACCAATAGTGAATATTATGTGAAAATTCTTTTAGGGAGTTTTCGTTTTCAGTGTGTGTCTCAAGAGGAAACTTCTGGCAACTTCGGAAAGCTGAAGAAACACATATGTTTTTACAACCGGCGATTCACATTTGGAGGAAGTTAGTCGCCGCAGATTAGGAGATTCGTTGCAGGCAACGAATCGCTCATGCGTTATTGCATTTAACAATTTGTGAACTTATTTATTTTTAACTGGAGTTTGAGTTTCAGCTATACCTCATGGTGTCTCATGTTACCATAAAAGTGATGCAAAGAATGATTGTGGGGACAGATGAGCAATGCTGATTCAGGCAGCAAACCCCCTATATTTATATCTGCATTGCCTGTCAAGCATGTCTCTTGTGTCAATGAACAGAGCCGCCATCAGGGGGGACAAGGGGGTACAAGTGTCCTGGGCCTGAAGGGGGGCCCGGCAGTGCTGCACTTTCGAAAGAGCTGGAGCCCCCTGGACATCCGCGAAGCTGTGCGGCCGTTTCCAAAGTCCCGAACAGCCGAAATGCGGGAGTGTCAAAAAGCAGAAGCCCCGAAAACAGCCGAACCCGAACTCCCAAAGCGGCGAAAGGACCGGAAGCCACGGAAATAGCCGAAGCCAAACTACCGAAGCAGTGAAAACACCCGAAGTCACGAAAACAGCTGAGATTAAAGTCATGAAGCAGCGAAAAGACCCAAAATCATGAATGGAGGCAAAGTTGAAGTCTTGAAGCCATGAGTTCAATTCTAGTGAACACCAATTTGTGGGTTTTTTTCATTATAACTTGTGTGGGTGAAGTCTGTGTGGTCTTTCAACTGTTGTGTGAAGTGGGCGGGATCTGGGGTGGGGCTTGTGGGCTGTAGTGGGCAGGGCCCCAAAAAATTTTCTTGTATGGGGCCCTGGCGGCCCTGTCAATGAACATATCACACCGATGGAAGGTTACAACGTGGTCATCCACAAACTGTACAATGGGCGAATGTAGGCACTAAGATGTACCATAATATGCTGATCTATTTTGAACAACTCATTTTGGTCTAAAACGGGTTAACCATATTAAAATTGTGGTATAAACTCAAAGAGATCAATTCAAATCAGCAATATAGAGTTATTTGTAGATAAAACAGCAAACACTCTCAGTCTTGCTGTACCTAGCATTACCTTATTGGCTTTTCAGTAGGTGATAGGTAAAACACAAAACACACAAGGCCAAGCTTATCTACAAATAAATCTTTATTGATTTTACTTCTGGCCTGGGTTGATCTCTCGGAATGACTGACAACAATTTCAATACAGTTTTCTGCTCTTGGTGAGTATTTGTGAATTTTTTTTCCAGAATTGTTTCCTTTTCTGAACATAATTAAAGCAGGTGTTGTCAACAAGGGCTAGATCAATAGACAACATCAGCCTGTGTTCGGACATTTAAACAGTTCAATGAAAGTGTGTAGCGAGAGATTTCCCACAAATTCAAAACAAAAGTAAATTCATTATACAAAATCAGTTTTTAGTACATGAAAACATGCCTATTGGGAAACTTATTCCTAGGTTATAAGTAAGTGCCCCAATCCGCAGGAAATGTGTTAGGCCATCTTTTTATGTACTAATAAATTATTTTGTATCTTTAATTTACTTTCATTTTAAATTTTTGGGAAATCTCACTACATCCTTTCATGCTGGGGTGGACAGTGAGACTCTTCCTTTTTAATTCACAATGGAATTTTTGAACATACGTAGTTTTGTGCTCACACTTTATCTTCTAATGTGGGCTTCGTGCACCAATTTTCTTTTTTTGTCCATTTAAACAGGTCATCATCTCCATCTCATCTAAGCCTGCCCACCCCATATTGCCCATTCTTTGATTAAGTTTTACTACAGTTTTCTGCCACCTTAGGGATATTTTCCCAGCAGTTCCGAATGTTTTTTTTTTTTTTCAGCAGTGGGACTGACACGAAAGAAAATGAAATGAATGCATTTTTTTTGTTGTACAAAAGCTCAGCAAACTATTGGAAGCCTCTCCTACTTCACACTACCGTTCCACTGATTGGTTGTTCTCTGTTCAGCCAAAGAGGGTTAAATAGAATAGAAAATATTCTACAGTAAGAACAAGGCAACAATTAAAGGAGAGAAAGCAAGAGCACAAGGTACCTATTCCCTTTCTATATGTGTACAATAGTTTATGCATCTATGTTCTAGTGTGTGTGTGTTAAGGGGTCAATGTACATGTGTTTAACTGTGCCTGTGGGTCTGCCAGTTATTGTGTGTGCCTAAGTTCTCTTTACATACACACTTACTACGTGCAGGGCAGGATGCAAAGTGCAAATGCACATTTGCAGGTAGTAAATTGCTGCTGGACTCTGCTCTTCAAAACAGAGCACACAGACCCATGTTTTCTCCATGAATACAGAACTACCAGTGTTGCATTCATGAGGGGAGGACAGGGGGAGTCATATGTGTCCACCCTCTTACTCTACCTTGTGCTCCATTCCTATGGCAGGTTGCACTAAATAACCTTCAAAATTTTGCATTAATAATGACCTCTTAAATGTGAGCTGATTTGCAGGTAGCTCTAACATTAATAACCAGGTCACTACTTTTGTTTCTGTGAGTTTCCTTATACCTTTGGTGCCAATGAATCATTCTGGCCATTCATTTAGAAGCCCATACAAATGTGATTCCCTTCTATGTCAACCCAAAACCTTCATACCCTCAGTCACTAGTTTTTTTTACACCTCCTCTCTTTACCCATTTAAAGTGGTTGGATTATTTTATCTTTTGTTATAAAGGATCTAACCTTTGCTGCTTTGGCGTCCTCTCTCATCATAGGGCTGTAATTCTACTGCATTCTCTGTACCCTTTGTAGTTACACAGTTCACATTCCTCAAAATCTAGACTAGAGTGCGGAACTCAGGGTCACGCTGGCACAGGTATAGACTGGTTTCTTCCAGACATGTTTAATCTTATGCTATTTACTATTTTTAACCAAACCCAAAACCGATTAATATTTGCAAAGAGAGGCTGCACTCTGCAAAAACTCTCATTGGAAAGACCTTAAAATGGCATTGTAGGAAAGACTTTAGACAACAAGCAATTCAACATTCTCATCACATAGGGGAAGCATCCTATGTACCATTGCCCTTACAACCAAAAACTTATTTTTTTTTGCATTGTGAAAGAAAAGCATATTCGCATCAGTCCAATCCTTTGTGTACCTCCCCTGCAGACACAGTGTTGTCCTGTTTGCAGCTATACTGAGCAGATTTCAACTTAAAAATGCATACTTTCATATTTCAGAAATCTGAAGTATGAAATTGAATCTAACAACTATGTTGTAAGATGTTAATGGAATTTGTAATGGGTAATTGCATATAAACAGCATGTTGCAATGTTAATTCCTCTCTTCTTAAATGTATTTATGAGATCATATTGTATGACTACCTAAATGTCATTTTAATTTTTTTTTATGTCTTGTTTAGACTGTTGTGTACATATTGTATCATTTTATTTTCTGCTTCAGTAAAGTAGTAACATAATAGATGAGATAGTT
The DNA here is from genome assembly GCF_017654675.1 of Xenopus laevis. Taxonomy (NCBI): domain Eukaryota; kingdom Metazoa; phylum Chordata; class Amphibia; order Anura; family Pipidae; genus Xenopus; species Xenopus laevis. Next base: position 25,093,264 of record NC_054377.1, on the reverse strand, counting down.
CAACCTTTTCTGCCAAAGTGATATACCTAAATGCTAGCTGATCCAGAGGATAGTAGGAATGAAGCCTCTCCAAATTGCTTTAGTGAGGAAATGCATTTCTTTCTAACTCAAAAATGGTTCAGATGGATCAGACAAAGGCCCAGACTGGAAATCTGTGGGTTCTGGCAAATGCCAGAGGGGCTGCTATAAGGTGACATAGAAAGTCAGTATTTAGTGGGCTGGTGGGGGCTGTTTGTGCCTCTGCGTGGGCTGATTGGGCCTCTGTGTACCTGAAATGCCAGGGCCTATTTTAATTCTCAGTCCGGACCTGATCAGACCAGTCCCTGCATCAACTTTGTAGTAAGAGTCCATTTCAGTAACTTTGTATTTTCTCACTTTTAGAAAAGCCATCCAACCCATGATTTAATTAAATAATTAAATACGCGTTTCATGTTTGGGGTTAGTCATAGGCTATCATAGCTTAAGTGTTAGTAACACGAAATGCGTAAGGCTGTGGACACAAACCATTTCACTTTGATTCAACTGCCTGGTGGAAGATTGCCTTTATTTAGTGTCTGCTCCAAATAATTTTTGGATGTTTATGTATCCCAAATGCATATCTTTACATGTATCAACATTTAGTAGCCCCTATGTGGACTGGCAGGCTACAGCAGGATCTGTTTGGCAGAACCAAAGCCAGGAATTGAAAAATAAGCACCTGCTTTGAGGCTACCGGGAGCAACATGTTGCTCATGAGCCACTGGTTGGGGACCACTGATGTAAAGAATGTTGCATTGACAACCACCATCTGTACACAATTATTAAACCAATTCTGTTAATCCATATTCTTAATCCATGTTCTTTTATGTAATAAAAATAAATACTGTATATATATAAAGACAAAATGTGACTCCTTAGTTAATAATTACCAGATTCCAGATAATAAGTAACTAAGTTTTCTTTAACCTCAATGAATCTCTTTCTAAGCATTCTCTGTATTCTTTGCTGACAGATCCAGATTGTCCGGCATACCTCAAAATGCTAAAATTTGAAGAAAATATGTAAGTCCCGTAGTTTATCTATGCACCTTTTCATGAAAATTCTAAATCCTTTTGCAAAAGTACCTGTGATTTTATCAGCTCAATTGCACATTGCTACACTCTCTACTTGGTCTACAGGCTGCATGCTGGTTCATATTTACTATATAGGCAGTGACAATTCTATCCATAGACCTGCCAGAGGGGGCTACTATGGTGCTGCCCCCAGCACTTGCCTATCCTTTGCCGGAGCACGTCCAGGGGGGCCCTGGACCCTAGATCCCTAGATGTAATTTGCACGTGTTCTCCCATGAATCACAGACTGAGAATGCAAACCTCATTTTAGTTTTAAGGGAATATTATACGAGCATAATGGGGCATTATGTTATTAAAAGGCTTTCCCTGCATTATAATCATTTACTTTGTTATGTTATACAGACTTCAAAGTAAGATTATGGGCAAAAATAAGACATTTTGTTTCCTTAGGATAAAAGATGAAGACATTGAAATGCTTCACAGTGTGGTCTCCTTTCGAGGGGTGCCAATGGCAAAAATGAATGTCGAGAACTGGGAACCGGTGGAGTACTTTCAAGCCAGGCATGATGATGTAGTTCTGGCCACATATCCAAAAGCAGGTAGTAAATTTATACTCCTATACAGGGGCATAACTATAGAGGAAGCAAACCCTGCAGCTGCAGGGGGCACAGGAGGTATATGGGGCTCACGAGGTCCTCGTTTCAATAATTATTGGTAAAACAAGTCAACCTCTAAACAAAAAATTATTTGCTGTGGGACCCAGTAATATCTATTAAGCCACTGCTCCCATACCTCACTGTATAAAAGAAGATACGTTAAGGATGTGTTCCCATGGGCGATTTACACAATATAAATTATGTGTAGCAATGTATCCAACAAAGAGAATATCAATACTGAACATAATCATTGATTATAATAGCACAAGCAAGTCAACACTCAAAAAACTTGATCTTGATCAATCTATAAGAACACAATTATATTTATCATACATGGGGGTTCACCTGAATAACAAACAAGCAGTTAGTAGTGATAATCTGGAATGTGAGCAGTAGCTAGCCAGTGCTGCTGGGAAATATTTGAAATTTATCCTTAGAAATAAAACTAGAGATATCAATCCCAGCAGATGCAGTGGGGGAGGGCAGTAGTAGAGAGGCATGTCAGGTGCACAATTTAATACATTTTCGTAAGCACAAATATATGTTAGTGTGTCAGTCATATGTTTGTGTGCTTTGCCATCTGTCACAGATTGGCTAGGACTAGGGACTAGGGGTGCTTTAGGAAATGGTGGCTCCAGGATTATGATTCAGATTGTGGACCCTGCAACACTCTTCCATTGTATTGTTGTGCCCCTGCAAATACTGAATCCACTGCAATACTATTAAAGACATAATACAAAAGAGTTTAATAAAGTTATGCAAGATGATAAAATGAGTGAACACAATTTGTTCGAATGTTATGGTGGGTGGATGGTGATACGCTCAATTCTGGTGAAACCTGTGTAAATTCACTTTTGCCCTTTTATTAAAGTAACCCTGAACAACTTTCCAGCAAATTAGTTTGTTACAGTCTATTTAGTGCAGTGATCCCCAACCAGTGACTCGCAAGCATCATGTTGCTCACCAACTCTAAAACTAAAGGTGACCATAGACGTAACAATTACGATCTTTCTTGGAAAAGATCTTTCCAAGAAAGATTGTTTGTTTCAATACACATATGTAGAGCTGAATCATCAGATATACAGGTTGAAACCATAGAATTCTACCTGTATCTGACGATTCAGCAGTAACAATGGACGATGTTTGGGTGCCTTCAAAGGCGCCTGATCAAAATTTTCCGTTCAGCCTGATCGATGAGCCGACCGATATCCAAGTCTTCTGCCGATATCAGTCTGCTCTTTTCCCACCATAAACGCACCAAATATCGTACGAAAATTTGTTTCGTAGGATATCTGTGCATCTATGGCCGCCTTAAGGGTAAAGCTTAGTCACACACTCCGTCACCATCCCAATAGACTCCAAGGACCTAGAAACTTAAAAAGTATTGATTGAGCAACATTTTGGATCAATCGCGATTCTCTTCTAAGTATTTCTAAGTATTTTTGGACCCAGTCCCAGATTCCCTGGAGTTACTGGAATTTTGAAGCAGGCCTGATATCCACAAGTTGGTAGTCTGATGGAAAGATCTTAGCTGGGCACAAGCATTTCAATGGTTTTAAAATCAGTTTTAAATATCAGAATGCAGTGTTTGTACCATTTTGCAATGTTACTGTTGACTCTTTAACAATGTAGCAGAAGCCAGATTTCCTCCAGTCAAGGGGTTGGGTTCCTCTTTAATGGCATGGCATAAACATTTTTCTTTTTGTCTGAATTAAAACTTGCAACAGTTTAAACTTTGTAATACATAGCCTATTGATCTTGTTGTTTAGGAACCACCTGGGTAAGTGAGATTCTGGATATGATTTACAATGGTGGAGATCTAGAGAAATGCCAACGTGACACCATATATAACCGTGTTCCATATATGGAGATCCGGATTCCCGGAATGCCTTCAGGTAATTAAAATATATCAAAAATAAGGCCAATGTGAATGGATATTATAGGACAAGGAAAGTTAGTTTTTTACTGCATATCCAACAAGTCTGACTTGAGCTGGGTATGTCAGGGTAAATAAGGAAAGATGCTGGAGGCACGTCATGCCAGAAACTACCCTGGGTCAGTGAGTTTTTCATAAAAGAGGAGAGCCAGCCAAGGGAAAGAGATAATAAAGTTACTGTGGGGTCTAACAATTTGATCCCCACAGTGACTTCAGCTTTCCTTGTTCTTAAGGCTACAGACAGATGGTGCTAATACTCAGCCTGCATATAAACGCAGGCTGAGAATCAGTCAATCCCAGGGACTCTGCTTCCTCTTGCACACCGAGCCAATTTCAGCATGGAGATTTGGAAGTATGCATATTTCCACTGAAATCGTCTCCATGTATCTGCATCCAGCAGCCTACTAATTGATCCAAAGCATCTAGTGAAAGACAGTGGAAACTTACACAACATGCATCTGTTATCCACTATCTAACTGGTGTCTTACAGCCTTTTTTAAATTTACACCATAGCTACACAGCAGCTTGTTTATATGAACTATAGTAGTGTTTCTGAAGCAAACACATCAGCTTTACCAGTGCAGGTAGGGTTGCCACCTGGCCGTTATTTTACTGGCCTGGCCAGTAAAAATGATGCTTGATGCCAATGTTATTAATAGGAAAAAACGGCAAGAATATAGGAAGGCCGGTATTTTTTCAGAAAAGGTGGTAACCTTAAGTGCAGGGCAACAGTACATGATATTTTCATTACTTTAAAACACTTTTTGGTGTTACTGTTCCTTTAAATACAAAAAGAAAAATGTGCATGGTGAGAGGCAATGGTATACTAGGGACATTACGTCAAACAAGATAGAGAAACATAAAGGGTTAGGATGCACTCATGGTAAATAACTTGACAGTTTTATTTACAATTCCCCCTGAACATTGGGTAACATAAATGCTGTGCCAGTTTCATTTATTGTGTTCCCAGAAAACAATATTCGATAAATGCAATACCAATTACATCTAGTTTCTTTTTAAAAAAAAACACCCCCCCCCCGCCAGTGGTACTCTACACGCACTGGGAGGGAACACAGCCATGTGCTGTCACTCACATGCGCTTATCGCGCATGTGCTGTCACGTGCATGCAAATGCGAGTGACCGGACATGGCTGCTCGCACCAGGAGCTCCCTCCTGGTGTGGGTAGTGTATCGCTGGCAGGGGGAATTTTTTAAAAAAAGACTACAGTTATCCCCAACTGGAATGCGGTCTCTATTAGCCCGCACCTTTGGTTGGGGATAACATTTTTACCCAACAGGTGCCCTTTAATTCCATAACCAACGAATAAATGCATTACAAACTCCATGTATAATACATACAACACACACAGCAAGATAAATGTTTGTTTTGATGCTTATAATCAAAAACAAACATGCTTATCAGAACCAAAGTTTAATTCACAGATACTGCGCGTCTAGAGAAAAGCACATAGGAACTGTAAGAGCTGTCTAATGGTATTGTTTATAGGGGCATTTCATAAAAAGGATATTTGTTTGCTTAAGGCAATTCTTTGCTGCAATTCTTTATGGAACTAAAAGTTTGGGTGAAAGTGAAAGCTAATGGATTACCTCCAGTGTCGGCAGCAGCAGAAACTTCGTAAACAGGAATTCCAGCACTCTCTCACATGTCATTTACTGCTGCTGTTTAAGCCTTGTTACAGCCATGCAGGAATTGGATTGGCTGGAGAGTGGTTCAAAGTTTACCCTCAAGCCAATCCAATTCCAGTAATACTGGAATTTAACCAAAACCAGCAGCGTGAGAAGCTTTTAGGTGTCAAAGAAAATGCCTGCATGCAGGGACAGGTCATAACAAGACATATACCACCCCTCACTCCCACTTACAAGGTTTTGCATTATAAATTCAGCAAGGGATAGCGAGAAGGGTATTTACTGCTTTTTTTTTCCCTCCGTTTTTTTTCTTAAAGGAAAACTATAAGGGCAGAGACACACGGTCAGATTCAGGGAGATTAGTCACCTTCTTCGGGGGCGCCAAATGTCCCAGAACTGCCTTCCCCTGTCTTCCTGGCGGCTAGAATGAAAATTGCTGGCGGGATGGCACTCGGAGCACTTAGTTTTCCGAAGTTGCGAGAGGTTTCCTCATGAGGCAACTTGGGGCGACTTCAGAAAACAAATCGCTCCGAGTGCTATCCCGTCAGCGATCTTCATTCTAGCGGGAAGGGCAGGGGGAGGCAGTTCGGGGAGATTAGTCGCCCCCCAAGTAGAGAAGATTTGTCGCCGGGGCGACTAATCTCCCTGTGAATCTGACTGTGTGTCTCTGCCCTTACCCACGAACATTGCAATTCTCTATTAACATATATTGAATAAAACTGCTAATGTGTAAAACCCTGCTTCATGTAATTAAACCATTTTCATAATAATAAACTTTTTTAGTAGTATGTGCCATTGGGTAATCATAAATAGAAAATTGCAATTTTAAAAATAGGATTCACGATGCACACAAGTAAATCAAACTATTGCCAAAATAGATTTTCTAGTGGAACTACCTGGTTTATATATATATAAATAAGGGTATCCCATTTTTTGCTTTTATCAAAATCAAACAAACCATACACGTTAGGTCACATGAGCCAATTAACAGACAGAGTTTGCTTCCAAACTTCCTGTTACAGTTAGCGCTGTATTATTCGGTCGGCCCACACATCACTACATGCTACCACTGACCTCTGATCACAACTTGTACACATTGTTTTGATTGATTTCCTAATCTATTTAAATTACTTATTTGTTGGGCAATGCCTTAGCCGTATGCAACATCTGAACAAGAATGAGCTCACAGGTCAGCTTTATGGGCATCTCCATACAAAAACAGTTTTTTGCATTAAGAAATTCTAAGCACAGATCCAATGTTGTTCATTAAGAATGTGATTGTTTTGCTCCACCAGGTGTAGATCAACTGGAGCTCTTAGCTTCTCCGAGGCTGATTAAGACACATCTTCCCATCCAGCTGATGCCAGAGTCTTTCTGGGAGAAAAAATGCAAGGTAGCTGCAAACATAGATATCAGGCCTAGACTGGCAATCTTTGGGTTCTGGCAAATGCCAAAGGGGCTGCTGTAAGATGCCATAGACAGCCACTATTTAGTGGGCTGGTGGGGGCTGTTTGGGCCTCGTGGGCTCCTGGGCCCCATTACAGCCGCAGGGTCTGCTTCCTCTGTAGTTACCTGGTGGGGAGTGCTATTTCTTGCAGGCAACAAATCACCCCATGTGCCATCACCCAAGTTTGTAATGCAAGAATACTATACTAGACTGATGTCTCACAGTTTTCACCCTATGTGCCCCTTACCTAATGCCCCATAATGCCACTGGCACCAGAGTCAGTCTTTCTTGCCCCACTAAGTGACCCTGCAAGCAGCAACCAGCTGACCAGTGGCGTAACTATGGAGAAAGAACAGGGTCGGACTGGGGGGCCCGGGGGCCCATCGGGACTGCTGTCCAGGGGCCCCCCTCCGGCCCCCCGCCCCCCTACTAAAATGCGTCGGCCCAGCAGCAGCGCGTTCGGCGCGCATGCGCGATTGGAAATATCTAGAGAAGGGTTCTGGCCCGGTGGGGGCCCACCGGGTTTTTTCCCGGTTTCCCGCCGGGCCAGTCCGACACTGAGAAAGAAGAAGACCCCAGGCTGCAGGGTCAGCTTCTTCAATAGCTATCCTTGTTGTATCATTAAAGGTTAACTTTTGGTATGTTATAGAATGGCCAATTCTAAGCAACTTTCCAATTGGTCTTCATTATTTTATTTTATTATTTTATAGTTTATGAATTATTGGCCTTCTTCTCCTGACTTTTTCTAGATTTCAAAAGGGTGTCACTGACCCCCTCTCAAAAGCTACACATTTATTGTTATTGCTACTTTTTATTACTAATCTTTCTGTTCCGACCCTCCCCTATTAATATTTGCATATTCTCATTCAAAGCAATGCATGGTTGCTAGGGTAATTTGGACACTAGCAACCAGATTGCTGACACTGCAAACTGGAGAGCTGCTGAATAAAAAGCTAAATAACTCAAAAACTGCAAGTAATAAAAAATGAAAACCAATTGCAAATTGTCTCAGAATATCGGTCCCTACATCATACTAAACGTTAACTCAAAGGTGAACAACCCCGTTAAAGCTGTCAGTATGGTTTCTTCCAAATGGGGAGCAGGCTGTGTAAACCTAAGCTGGTAGGACAAACTTTGCAGGAGGTTGTGCTTAAGAAAAAATGTCATATTATTTCTTTATTATGTGGACTTTTAATCTCCTACTTGTCTAACCAACAGGTGCGCTCCGCCAATGAGGCGAGCTGGGACGCTCGCCTCAGGCGGCAGCGCCAGATAAGTTTCCAGGGGCGGCAAAAAGCTGCTCCTGTCACTTTAAAGAGCCGAATTTCCGGTTTTGAAACTGGAAATTCGGCTTTACTAGTGCGAGAGAGCACAGTTGCGCTCTCCGCACTAGTGTTCCTTCGAGGAGAGGGGCGGCATTTAAGGAGCCGCCTGAGGCGGCGTCTTCATTAGAATCAGCGCTGCTAACCAATATCATTTCTTTCTTCCCAGGTTATTTATGTTGCTCGAAATGCCAAGGATGTGGCTGTCTCCTATTTCTTTTTCCACCAGATGGTCAAGGCCTTGCCAGATCCTGGGCCCTGGGACAAATTCTTAGCTGATTACATGAATGGGACAGGTAGGATCAGGAAATGACCCTCTAAAAGCAATAACAAGACTTCATCCGATGCATTAGGCAACATGCACTAACCGTGCTTCATATTTTATAATAGTGTCCTACGGTTCCTGGTACGATCACGTTAAAGGCTGGTGGGAAAAAAGAAAACAGTATGGAATCCTGTATTTATTTTATGAAGATTTAAAAGAGGTAACCACAACTAGTTGACTTCAGAATTAATGCACGTTGTAGTACATAGTAACTGCTGCAGAAAATAATTATCATACATATTTGAATAGGAGAGTACAGATAGCAAATCTGCTTACCCTATAAATGCCTTTCTATACCATATAGACTTTTGCTAAGTAACGAGAGAAGCAGTGACCTTTGGTAAACACATGTGGCTTTTATGATGCTGATTCTCACACAGCTTAAAGGAACAGTAACATCAAAAAATGAAAGCGTTTTAAAGTAATAAAAATATAATGCAGTGTTGCCCTGCACTGGTAAAACAGCTTGATAACAAAAAGCTTCTTTTGCATCAGAAACACTTCTATTGTTTATATAAATAGGATGCTGAGATTGGGTGCCTAGGGTGGCACCAGAAAATACAGCCTTTCCTTAAATCTGAAGTGTCATAGATCAGTATGAGACCGTTTACATTTAAAGGTGACTTGTCACCCTAAGAAATAATTCCAAATTCTTTTCTGTCATGTTAGTTGAGCAAAATAAACTTTAAAAATCAAATGTTTTGCTTGGCGTCAACATTGATTAGCGATATCGGCCTATAAGAGGCACAATTTAATGGGTCTTTGTCTGGTTTTAGAATTAAGGTTATCAATGTTTCACTCATGGATACTGGCAGGTCCGCCCCCTCTAGTACGTTGTTAAATAAAGAGGTCAACAATGGAGTTAAATACTTAATATGCTTAATATAAAAGTCTGTTGGAAGACCATCAAGGCCTGTTTTTTTTCTGGGGGTAAGTGAGGAGAGAGCCTCTACTAGTTCTGTTTCTGTGATGAGGGCGTCCAGACAGTCTCTGTCTAAAGGGTCTAAGTGGGGGGATTGGAATCTCTTCCAAGTAGTCCTCCAGTTGCTGTTGTATAAGGGTCATCGTAGAAGTATATAGGGAGGAGTAATATTGCATCAACACATGGTTAATTCCTATGGGGTCAGTTATTATAGTGTTCACATTGTTTTGGATCGCTGGTATGGATGTTTGGGGAGATAATTCTCCAGATAGCAGTGCCAGGAGTTTGCCATTTTTATCTCCTGTGGCTAGGGTATTGGTTGTTTGGCGAAGCAGGGTTTTTTTAACCTGTATGACTCGAACTGTCTGCAAAGCAGTCTGGTTCGAGAGAGCCATGTTTGTCTCGTTTGTGGGGATGGGTGTTGAGTAAACTGTTGTTCGGTTAGGATAACTTCTTTCTCCAGATCAGTGATTTCTTATTGAGTTCGCTTGTTGAATGCTTTAATTTGGTTTTTGTATTGCCCTCTGACAAAGGGCTCAGGGAGTCCCAGACTATTTGGGGTGAAGCTGTGTTGTTGTTTATCTCAATGAAGTTACTTTGATCTTTATCAATCGGTTCTGTGATCACGCCCTGATGCAACCAAAAACTGTTCAGTTTCCAGATTTTGTCCGTTGGGGGTAAACCAGTTTTCAAGGTTATGGAGAGTGGTGAGTAGACCGATATCCCGCCTGGCAAGATATCTACTGTTGAGGTCTGAGATAGTATTGCTGGGGTGCTTAAGCTAGGTCTATCCTGGACATAGTGTTATGAGTTGCTGAGAAACAGGTACATTTTTTGTCCTTGGGATGTTTTCTCTCCATAAATCTGCAAAATTAAAAGGGAGGTCTGGAGGATGGATAGAGTCTATCCATTGAGTCCATTACTACTGCGTTAAAGTCTTCCATCATAATAGTGGGGGCCAGGGGGTGGGTAGCAATTTTGCTCATTATTGTGGACAACAGCGTCACATCAAAGGGGGGCAGGAGGTACATATTGACCAAGATGTAAGTTCCTCCGTTTGCTGTGCAGTGCATAATAATAAAGCATCCTTCCGAGTCCGTAATGAGTGCCTTAAGAGGGAAAGAGCAGTTTTTTGACACCAGTATTGATACTCCTAGGTTGAGTAGGTGGAATGGTAAGAAGCTGCTATCCACGGTCTCCTGAGAGCAAGCAATTTGTTCCCATCTAGGTGGGTTTCTTGAAGCATAGTGATGTGAGGTTTTACCGGCTGAAATGTTTTGAATAAAAGGGGCGATCCATGGGCTGCTGCCGCCTGAGGAAGCAACCCCGATGCCGCCTCCCGCTCCGTGCTTAAAAGTTTAGCGTTGGAGCGGGTCAAAAGGTGCGACATCGCTAGTGTAATGAGCGCGTACTGCGCTTTCTGCACTAGCAGAGCCGAATTTCCGGTTTAAAAACAGGAAATTCTGCTCTTAAAGTTACAGGAGGCGGCTTTTTGCTGCCCCTTGTAACTGGCTGTTCCCTGCCGCCTGAGGCAAGGTGCTCACCTTGCCTCATGGCAGGAACGGCCCTGATGACAGTAATCTTATTTCAGCCATGATCAGCGGGTGGGGGGTAGTATTGGCTAAGGAGGAGAACTGGGGGAAAAAGTAGCCAGGAAAGAAGTAGAATATCCAAAGGTTTTGTGATGCCCATCCCTCCCTACCTGCTGTGCCCCAACTTTAGCAGGTCTTAATCCCAAAACATAAAACATTGTGAGAGGGGGTATAACTAAGGGTACAGTTCCTTAGGTTAATATCTTACCAACTGTAGGTAGTAGTCCTTATCTGTTTCAGTTGGTTCCAACTTTTCCGGGGGGTTCCGGGATTGTGTAGATTCTGTAGCCCTTGAAATCAGATTTGATACATCGGCTCATTCTGGTGTTGGTGATCTGTGCCCCCTAGGTGAGCGCTGTGGCTGGGGGGAGGTCGCAACAGATTCTATCCATTGGAGTGCATCGGCTGGTGCGTTGAAAAAATATTGTCACGGCCAGCACCCAATACCAGAACAAGTGCCAAGTACCCTGGTCTCGGCTCGGCTTCACCAGTAGTGTGACCACCGTTGGGCTTCGGGAGGAGCCCTCAGCTTACTTGGGTGCCACCTGGACTTAACGAGGGGTACAAGGCGAGATGTTCTGGCAGGCAAAGGGGCACGGCTGATAGCAGAGTCTTTTAGGCCGAAGGTCACGGTACAAAAGGACTAGGCAAGCGGATGGTCAGACCGGCTGGGTCGAGGCAGGCGGATAACAGAATCGTCAGGCAGGCAAGGGTCAAAACCGGGTATCAATCATACTGACGGGATCAGGCAAGAGAGTGGTCAAGGGTCAAGATTCAGAGTTCATAATAGTCAGGATACAGGCAGGGTCACAACAGGAGATCAATTTAGCAAGAACAAATGCACAAAGGCTCAGAGGCACCAGGAAAACATGTCCTATCACGGGCAAAGAATTCAATGAAATGGCCCTTTAAGTACCCAGAATGCTTCTCGCCATTGCGCGCTGATGTCACACGTCAGCGCGCCTGCGCCTATAAAAATAGCAGAGGCGCGCCACGCGCCTCCTTAGTTCACGGCGTATTAGGGAGAAAAGACCGGCGCAGCGGGCGTCCCCACCGACGTGTGACGTCAGCACGCCTGCGCCTATAAAAATAGCAGAGGCGCGCCACGCGCCTCCTTAGTTCATGGCGTATTAGGGAGAAAAGACCGGCGCAGCGGGCATCCCCACCGAGAGTGCGGCGGGCGTCCCCGCCGGCCCGCTAGACCACCAGGGTATGTCATTTTTATTACAAATATGCTCTGTCATCTTTTATTACCCGTAGGCGGGCAGGGAATATCATAGAGTATTTGAAGTGTAGTTTATGAAGCTTTTCCTTAACAGTGTTGAGTTTGATCCTCTGGTTACGTACTGCAATAGAGAAATCTAGGAAAATAGAGACTTTATAGTTTTCATATTGTAACGGACCTATCATCCTTGCATCGCTATCCTTATAGTTAAGTAGACGGGCGATGAGTGGTCTCGGAGGTGCCCGTGGTGGTGGGGGTTGCTAGGGACCCTATGGGCCAATTCAATAATGAAACACGTGGAGAATATGTCCTTTTCAAATGTTTGCAAAGGCCAGTGTTCTAGAAAACCCTCCACATGTTTGCCTTCAGCACTTTCTGGAATGCCAATAATGCGAATGTTATTTCGCCTTAGGCGGTTTTCCAGGTCATCAGACTTTGATTGTAATTCATAGTCCTCCATAGCATTGTGCAGAAGCTGTGTACTATCTTCTAAATCTGAGATTCGTCTCTCAGTTTCTTTAGCACGTTCTCTCAGTTTCTGCCTATCTTGTTTGATTATGTTAAAATCTGTTTTTAGCTCGTCTAGTTTGTTTAAAACTGAGGCGTGATTAGTTCCTATCAACGTTGCAATTTCCCCTAACGTGGGTTCTGCAGGTGGCAGTTCAGGGGAGGAAGGGGAGACATTTTGTTCCTTGTCAGCCGTGGGGTCTATAGAAGCATTAGGTATGGAGTCGGCTGGGACAGTTCTGGCATACTTGCTTAAAGTTAGTTCAGTGGAAGCGCTTACCGATTGACGCAGTTCTTCCTCCATGCCGTCTGTTCTTAGGGAGCGTGCTGATCTGCCATCTTGTGAAGCCGCATGGTGATGTTCGGCAGGTCGGGTTTTGGGCCTTTGGTCCTCCCCATTGCAGCGGGTTGTTGGTACCGGAGTGATCCACGGGAGGTACTGCGCCTAGTAGAAGCCAGTTTGAGCTGTTTTGGGCCGTAGCAGGTTGTTTACAGGGTTATGTGTCCCGGAGTTGCGTCCTACATCTAGCGGTTCAGCAAGTGTATTTTTGTAGTTGCAATATTGGTGTGTAGGCAGCCATCTCAGGGCTTTTTGTCTGGTCTTGTGCTTTCAGAAAGAGCCAGCACTTTAGGATGGAACTGCTTTCTGGCAGTCTGTTGTTTATCCTGCTCAATGTAACTGAATGTGACCTGAATTTTACTATTGAGTGCTGTTCTTAGATCTACCAGGAAGCTGTTATCTTGTGTTAAGGTGGCCATACACAGAGAGATCTGCTCGTTTGGCGATGTTGACATTCGAGTGGATCTCTTCCCAATATGCACACATTGAGGTATTTTACTGGCCTAGTTGCAAAAAAACGATGGTTGATCCCAATGTTATTAATAGGGAAAAAAAGATAAATATTTAGGAAGACCGGTATTTCTTCCCAGAAAAGGTGGCAACCCTATCGGTCAGATCGCAGGACCGCATCAATTAACAGATGCAGAATTATTTCTTAGGGCCAGATATCTGGTTACCTTCCCATTGTTCTGTTGATGGGCTGCTGGGGGGTAAGGGAGGGAGGGGGGTGATATCACTCCAACTTGCAGTACAGCAGTAAAGAGTGACTGAAGTTTATCAGAGCAGAAGTCACATGACTGGGGGCAGCTGGGAAACTAACAATATGTCTAGAAATACCAATCAAACTATTATTTTACAAATATAATACTCATTACCATTTTAGTCTCAGCTTGGTTCAATAGTCAGATAACATAACATAACTTTTACTCTCTAATTCAGTAGATTATAGAATGTGGACTTCAGGCATTGTATCAATCACTTAAGTGTCAAAACCTTGCATTTTATAGTTAGTTAAAAAATGTATAATCTACTGGTTTTGATTTATGACTAAAGCTGGCCATGTAAAGATTTTTAAAAGGTCTTTTTGTTATTGTGAGACCAAGATTATCTTGAAACGATCATTTAAATATATGATTTGCCCGTCAACTAAAAAGACCATTTCAATCGATATTGTCTAGTTGAATCCGGGAAAACTGAGGGGAGCTGCCTGCTTGGCCCTGCAAACATAGATACATTTCACTGTGACCGATGAAAATTTTTTAACCTGCCCGATCAATTTTCAGACAGACGTCGGATGAAAAATCGTTAGATGCACAATCGTTTGATTCCCAATAACCTCACGATAATTTGACGGATTGGTTGGATTGTACTACAATCGGTCGTTCACCAAAGAAAAATCTTTGCATCTATGGGGACCTTAACACATACAAAACCCCATGTTTGTGGTTTCATAGTTGGGGTTGGCATCGGGCATCCAAAGGGGAAACTGTAATGCTGACTCTGTCTCTAGATCTTGTTGGGTTGCTCTATCTTCTTACACTAAAGTAGTTATGACACTGTTGACTTTCATGCTCTCAAGCAATACATGGAGCCATGTGCATTTCCCATTCATTAGAGAGTGATGTGTGTTTTGAAGTTGTCCCTCAATAGTTGAATGAACTCTTATTAACAATTGTCATTTAGTAAAGTAGCAATATTTACAGACTATGTTTTTCTATGTTTGCTCATACTCTATCCAATGCATTCAATACCCTTTTGCTATCTCATATCTTCTGGATTAATGTTCAGTAATAAATCATGTCATTCTATAGGATCCAAAGAGAGAAATAAAGAAAATACTGCACTATTTAGAGAAGGAGTTGAGTGATGAAGTTCTGGAGAAGATTGTTCACCACACTTCATTCCAAGTAATGAGCAAGAACGACATGGCAAATTATAAAACCATTCCAAATGATATTTTGAACCAGACCAACACTGCCTTCATGAGAAAGGGTAAAACAAATACCTTTATTGAGTTAACCAAATAACTAAGCTCCCATTACAAAAGTGTACTCTTCAAACGAATGAATAGTTAATTAAAATATATTCTATTCACAGCCTTTTAAAACAGGGGCTCCCAATTAAACAAACCTGATCATGTCATGTAAGCCATTTAATTTTGTTTTACCGTGAAATGTCAAATTTATTCAAATGTAGACGTTTTAAGTGATGCAACAACAACTTCTTTGCCATAATTGTGAAAAAATGGACCTTGCCTTTGGGGAACCTGTTCAGATTCAGGGGAATAGCCTATCATGATGGGAGTGCAGAGTGAGCTCCAAAATCTGTTAATTCTTGGGAAATCTGAAGGAAGCTGACATATGTGCCACCATCTGATATCTTTTCACCCTTTACATGTCAATTACAGTAGTGCAGTGATCCCTAACCAGTGGCTTGCTAGCAACATGTTGCTCACCACCTTGGAAATTGCTCCCAGTGGCCTCAAGCAGGTGCTTATTTTTGAATTCCAGGCTTGGAGGCAACTTTTGGTTGCATAAAAAACAGGTGTACTGCCAAATACCCAAATCACAGCTCTTATTTGGTATCCCCAGGGACTGTTTAATTTTAATGTGGTTCATGGGTAAAAAAAAGTTTGGGGACCCCTGCAGTAGTGGATACAGAGACATTTTACTTTGTATTCACAGAACTGCTATTCACCAGAATTTTGTAAATCTGTCCACACATGGGCAGAAACTGGTGTACAGGTGAAACTGGTGGGTCAAAGCCAGTGTCGGACTGGCCCACTGGGATACTAGGAAAACTCCTGTGGGCCCAGGTGTCAGTGGGATCTCTTGCCTCTAACCATTTGGTCTATTTCATGGTCATTCCCTATTTATTTATGGCAAAAAAGAGGCTTAATCAGTAACGTAACTTGGTGGGGGCAGGCCCTGGTGCGGGCCGTGCAGACGGGCCCTCCCCCACCCTCGTGTGCCAGATTTTTCTCTGCCGCTGCAGCTGACTCCAGCCGGCTGCAGCGTGTGTGATCTGCCGGGGGGCCCTGCGGGGGTGCGGGCCCTGGCCCATTTGCACCCCCTGCTCCCCCGGTAGTTACGCCCCTGGGCTTAATAATGGAAGAATAGACTATAGTATGTAGAGAAAAAAGACAAGGAGAATAAAGAGGTTGAGTGAGGAGAGGAGGAATAATAGTTTGGAAAGTGGGCCCACAGTCTAAGGTTTTATGGTGGGCCCCTGGCATCCCAGTCCAAAACTGGTCAAAGCTGCAGTTCATATACAACCTAGCCACTGAGCAGTTTATGGTGAACAAGCAGATTTCAATGCATAGTGCAGCCATGAAGACTTTCAGATTATCTGATGACATGTTACATGATACAATAGGAGGAATCAGCAGACCTGATAGACCAGCTGTAATTACAGGATCACAATACAGGCTGTCAAACTGCCTCTTGATGTGTCCCTGTATGGAGCAAAATTTAAGGCAGTTCAGAGTGATATAACCACTAATGGATTAATAAGTGTTTTTATATTTTAGTTATCTTAGAATAATGTGTACTTCTGTAGGGAATATGATCATAAAGGGAAACTAGATTAATCAAAAACTATACAATCCACTTATTTAATAATGTGCATGTAATAGTTGCATATTTTATTATGCATACGTAAAACACTGCATATTTTTTTGGGATTGAGGAATGGTTTGAGCAAATATAAACTAGACCTGGCATAATGTGAGAGGGTTATGATCTAGAGCAGAGAAGCCCTGACTAGTGCATACATTTACAACTGTGACAATACTTATATTTCTGACTAGTTTGAGGGATGACAGTTATACATATTGGAAGGCCGGTATCTGTTTCCAGAAAATGTGGCAACTCTCTTGATGCTGTAAGGTGACTTCTAGTTATGTCACTAATGTTTAGCTTATCAAAAGAGCCAGTCTTGCAGAGTGAAGCTAAAACCCTTGCATTTCCATTTAGTTATATGTGATTTCTTATATATTAGTGGCTAAAAAACATTTTTTTGTTTGTGTGTCTCAGGAGAAGCTGGAGATTGGAAGAATCATTTCACTGTAGCTCAGAATGAAGCGTTTGATAATCAGTACCAGGAACAGATGTTGGGGACAAGTCTACATTTTAGAACTGCGATCTGAGGCCTATAGAAATAAGTCTAACTCATCTATGTTTTTTATGCTCTGAATCTATGAAACTTGTTTGAATAAAATAAAAAATGTAGTTGATTAAATCATTTAAAGGGATCCTGTCATCAGAAAACATGTTTTTTTCAAAACGCATCAGTTAATAGTGCTACTCCAGCAGACTTCTGCACTGAAATCCATTTCTCAAAAGAGCAAACAGATTTTTTTATATTCAATTTTGAAATCTGACATGGGGCTAGACATTTTGTCAATTTACCAGCTGCCCCTGGTCATTGTGCCTGCACGTTAGGAGAGAAATGCTTTCTGGCAGGCTGCTGTTTTTCCTTCTCAATGTAACTGAATGTGTCTCAGTGGGACATGGTTTTTTACTATTGAGTGCTGTTTTTAGATCTACCAGGCAGCTGTTATCTTGTGTTAGGGAGCTGCTATCTGGTTACCTTTCCATTGTTCTTTTGTTTGGCTGCTGGGGGGGAAAGGGAGGGGTGTGATATCACTCCAACTTGCAGTACAGCAGTAAAGAGTGATTGAAGATTATCAGAGCACAAGTCACATGACTTGGGTAACATTGGCATCAAACATAATTTTACCACCTTGATGGCAAGCATGGTGCTAGGTGTAGCACTTGGGGACTTTTGCCTTATGGAGAAAGTATTAAATATTGTTGTTTAAGTGCTTATTACAGCTGTACCTCATTTATACTCCAGATGGCTTTCCAGCTTAAAGTATTATACATTTCATTAATGCATAGCGCTTTGTTCAAATCTGTGGGCCCGAATTTCCCTTTGCGGCACCCTTGGCCGATGGTCCTAGTGTCAGCATGACCACATTACGCGCATTCTCCCCCCAAGCGCTTATGGCATGCGTTGGAGCACTGGCAAGCTGTGTGTCCCCAGTGCTACTTAGGATACAGCTGGGTGGCATGCCTCGCCAAAAATCTGAGCCTGACCAGGTGTTTTAAAATGGAAATGCAGGTTTAGAACTTGCATCCCTAACTGCACATGCATGTTTTGGGCTTAAATCATCCAGGCGGGGTTTTCAAGGCATCAAGTGTATAGCTGCCTTTAGCCTTCCCAAACAAAAAAAGTCACCCTCCGCCTATGTTTTAGGGGCTCCCTTTCTTAGCAGAACAATTCAAATAACCAACTCCAGTGGAGATTCGGGGAGATTTAGTCGCCCGGCAACAAATCGCCTCTTCTTCAGGCAAATAATCTCCCCGAACTGCCTTTGGAGCGCTTTGCCTCACAAGGAAACTTCAGGTGACTTTGGAAAACGAAGCACTTTGAGTGCCATCCCACCGGCGATTTAGATTCTAGCCGGCGGAAAGGCTTTTTGGGGAGATTAGTCGCCCGGAGAAAAGGCGATTAGTCGCCATGTGACTTATTCTCCCCGAATCTTCCTGTATGTCTCTGCCTATGATGATTTTGTATTAATACAGTGTTATAAAGGCTTGGTTACAGCTTGGTTCCATAATCATGAAATATAGAGTAAGTGAGACCCTTTTACTGGTTTAGTAGATTATACAAAGTAGACTTTTAGGATTTCTAGGTCCCTGCTTCAGGCTCAGGCTGTGCAGCTGTAACTGAAGTGAATGAGCAGTTTCTGCAGACAGCATAAAGTAAAGTAATAGCATTCAAGTTTATTATCGGTTATTATCAGAGGTGGTTTGCATGTAAATTAACTTTTAGTATGTTATGGAATGGCTATTTTTTAATTGGCCTTATTTTTTTTTATTTTTTATAGTTATTGAATTACTTTCCTTCTTCTTCTGTCTCTTCCCAGCTTTCAAATGGGGGGTCACTGAACCCATCTTAACAACAATTCCAGCTCTTGTGTATGAAATATACAAACGATTTTGAGTCAAATAAGAAATACCAAAATTATTTTAAAATAGTTTACACATTACTGTGTTAGAAGGGCTAGCAGAGCTTGGTTTTGTAGTGTAGTAGTCATCACGTCTGCTTTACATGCAGAAGGTCCTGGGTTCAATCCCCAGTGAAACCAGTACTTTTATTTACACCATCCCCTTTGTTTTCTTTTGTCATGTCAGTGTCACTGTATTGCTAGTTTATAGATGTTTATTACTGGCATATGTAGAAAAACTACAGACCTATGTTGACACACACAAATATACATTTCTAAGAATCCGATATCTACAAGCCTATTAACAATCTGATGGGCATATTTCTATTGTATATATCTATGCACACATAGTGGATTTTGGTGCTGAAATGCAAACTGTTGCATTTTGGCGCCAAAATCCACCGCATATAAGGGGTTAATTCTCACTATAGGAGCAGATTATCAGCTTCCGTTTATCCACAGGTCAAGATCTGCTAAGTATGGCATTAGCCTTAAGATGGCCACAGACGCAAAGATCCGATCGTACGAATCAATGTACGATCGGACTTTCCATCCCCAGACCTGCCACTAACCATTCAGATCAGTCTTACCATTCCGACCAAATAAAGTAGTTAAAGAACAGATCAGCCAAAATCCACTGCATATAAGGGGTTAATTCTCACCATAGGAGCAGATTACCAGCTTCCGTTTATCGACAGGTCAAGATCTGCTAAGTATGGCACTAGCCTTAAACTGGCCACAGACGCAAAGATCCGATCGTACGAATCAATGTACGATCGAACGTTCCCATCTCCTGACCTACCACTAACCATTCAGATCAAAGTCTTACCATTCCGACCAAATAAAGTAGTTAAAGAACAGATCAGCAATGTTCTGCCCCTGACAGCAATCGTACGATATCTATGTCCAACCAAAGCTAGTGACAGTCTCCCACTGAAAATCATACGATCGGCAATACATGCAGAGATATTACCCGTAGCCGACAGAAATTAACTAACCTGTCGGATCGACCAAACGACGATCTCTACCGGACGAAAAATGTCGGGACTCTCCACACACGTTCCGAAAATTGTACAAATCCTCGATTCGTACAATGAGATCTTTGCGTCTATGGCCAGCTTTAGGTTGAAAGGTGAAGGCTGAGTGTTTTCAAACATTACCGTATATACTCGAGTATAAGCCGACCCGAGTATAAGCCGAGGTACCTAATTTTACCTACGAAAACTGGGAAAACTTATTGACTCTAGTATAAGCCTAGACACAACTACAGCCCTGTCTCCCAGCAGCTCACATTCTGCCAAATCGACCCCCCCAGCGATCAACCGGACTTCTTTGCAAAGTTGATGGTGACAGAGAATTGCCAAACGGATTACTGTGTGCATTGTCCCACTGTCCCACTACCATGTGCAGAGGGTGCTGTTTGATATTGCCATCACTGTTAATCTTTCGTATAACCAACAGAGGGCGCTGTGTGATATTGCAGTCACTGTTATTCTTTCATATAACCAACAGAGGGCGCTGTGTGATATTGCAGTCACTGTTATTCTTTCATATAACCAACAGAGGGTGCTGTGTGATATTGCAGTCACTGTTAATCTTTCATATAACCAACAGAGGGCACTGTGTGATATTGCAGTCACTGTTATTCTTCCATATAACCAACAGATGGCGCTGTGTGATATTGCAGTCACTGTTATTCTTTCATATAACCAACAGAGGGTGCTGTGTGATATTGCAGTCACTGTTAATCTTTCATATAACCAACAGAGGGCACTGTGTGATATTGCAGTCACTGTTATTCTTCCATATAACCAACAGATGGCGCTGTGTGATATTGCAGTCACTGTTATTCTTTCATATAACCAACAGATGGTGCTGTATGATATTGCAGTCACTGTTATTCTTTCATACAACCAACAGATGGCGCTGTGTGATATTGCAGTCACTGTTATTCTTTCATATAACCAGTCACTGTTATTCTTTCATATAACCAACAGAGGGCGCACTGTTATTCTTTCATATAACCAACAGAGGGCATTGTGGGATATTGCAGTCTCTCCCCAAGTGTACTGTTGGTATAGGAATGATTAAAAGTGTCTGCAATCTTAGCTACTCGGGTCGGGTACCGCTGACCCGAGTATAACCCGAGGTAGACTTTTTCAGCACATTTTGGATGCTGAAAAACTCTGCTTATACTCGGGTATATACGGTACATGGATGTCTGACTTGTCTTTTGACATCCTCATATTTTACAACAGGAAGTACATTATTTATTATAGTGTACAAGTTTCATTGAGCCATATGACAGAAATGACATCACTAAGCACCGATTATAAGGATGTATTTTGCAGGATATTCATGGCTTTTCTCTATTACATTATAAGAGTCAGAGATCAATAAATCTAACAGTAGGTTTCATAGTGTAGTGGTTATCACATCTGCTTTACACGCAGAAGGTCCTGGGTTCAATCCCCAGTGAAACCAAGGTGTTTATTTAGAGACTGTCCCCCATGGAATATATTATGGAATATATTAGTATGTAATATGCATCACGTGCTTGTGTAAAAAGTCTCTTAGGCCATACATATATAAAGTAATCAGTATGCCCTCTGTTGTAAAATATAAAATATTATAAATCCCCAAAGAGTTCCCAGTCCCTAAAAAGGCTCTAGACTGAAGGCCTTTCAAGAAGGGGTACATTATTTTTTTATTAAAATTCTGATTTTTCTAAACAACAGGATATTAAATTATTACTTTGCAAATATTATGCTCTGTATAGGGTAGGTGAGATTAAAGAATGTGGACTTTCAGGACTTCTAATGTCCCTGTTTTAGGCATGGTATCAGGGACCTAAGAAATGGCAAAAGCTTGCATTGTATTGAGTACCAAGTTAGCTAATAAAAGGTATCATCTACACTATTCTTTGATCTATAGCTAATACGTTATTCAGCAATACAGCTATGGTGTCACAGTGCTGTGGTTATCCTGTCTGTTTTACATGCAGAATGTCCTGGGTTTGATCCCCAGTTAAGAACATGCCATGATATAAAGCATAGTGCATTACTTGCTTATATGTATGGATAACTGGCAGGTGTATAAGTCTACAATAGCAACACACCATTCATATATATATATATATATATATATATATATATTTATATATAAAAGTAATTAATATACCCACGTTTGTAAAATATAAGGTCACTAAGGCATTCCAGGACCCTGTGTAGGCTAAAGGCCGGGTACTTTCATACAGGTCATTGAACTCCGAAGTGACCTCCTAGTTCCATGACCATATCCTTAGATTTTACAACAGGGAGTACATAATTTCTTACAATATTTTTTCAAGCATGCTGCATTTTCTTACTCTTGACAAATGTTCAAAAGACATTAGATTATAAGGCTGCATTTTGAACTCACAAAATTACAAACGGATTTTTTAAAATACATATAAACACAATATGTATGTTTTATGCTCGCAACATTATTTTGTAAACATGTTCAAAAAACACATTTGTGCAAAGGCCCTTACACCCTGCCTTCAACTGTGCTTAATATTCCTGCATTCCCCCGCAGGCGAGAGCAGGATGGAACGCAGCCTGGTGTTTTTTATGATCCTGTACTGCCACAGGCTCATTCAAGCACCAAATGCAGGTGGAACACAACATGATGGCTGCCTTTTGTCCTGAGCTCCGCTGTGGTGTTCCACCTGTGTCAATACAGGCCTGTAAGAAAGACTAGGCTGTGTTTCATCCTGCGATCCCCTGGGGTGGAACCAGGGGCGTTCCAGGCCCCTCTGCCAGTTGCTGCTGCCAGTTGCTGCTGCCCCCCCATGCGCTTACCTTATTGTGCCTGAGGAGGTCCAGGGGGGTCCACGAGGGCGGCAGAGAGGGCCAGTACGCTAGCGCAGAGCGCCTAATTGTGCTTTCTGTGCTAGAAGATCCGAATTTCTGGTTTGAAGAACTGAAATTCAGCCTCAAAGTACCAGGAGCGCCATTTTTGCCACTCCTGGTACCTAGTGGGGCGCTGATGCCTGAGGCAACAGCCCCAACTCGCCTCATTGGAACACATGGGTGGAACACATGAAAATTAAGCGCAGGGTAACACAGGGTGAAACATCCATCCGTAAAGGCCATTAGATGCAGGCTGGTTTCTGTGTGGTCAGACAGAATGCATATAAATTAATAATTAGGTTTTCAAGGCATTGATTAAAAATGTATCAGGCTCCAAATGTGTGAGGTGCAGGAGTCAAAATATACCCTGGCATTCAAGTCCAAAGAGGCCCAAACAAAGAAAAGTAAAACTTTCAAAAATCTCAAAATATATCATTATCAATGTTATAGCAATTTTGATTGTAATATTTCTTCCCCTTCAAAAATGTTATTAGAAATGTTTTAAGTTCTGGAATATGGATATCTGATAACAGAAGGCAGATGATGTGGAAGCAGAAGAAAAAAACACTGGTTTCACTGGGGATCGAACCCAGGACCTTCTGCGTGTAAAGCAGACGTGATAACCACTACACTATGAAACCACATGATACTTGCCCCTAAGGATTTAATACAGATTCCTATAATAGATTTCAAACATTAAAAACAAGATTAATTTTATATATTACTACAGGTAAAGGATCTATTGTCAGGGTTGCTTGGGACCTGGAGTTTTTCATATAAGTCATCTTTCTGTAATTTCGATAACCATACCCTTAGTCTGCTAAAAAAATAAACACAATAGAATTGTTTGGGCACCAATATGCATTCAACAGCTTAGGGTAGGACTTCATGGACGTTTTCGGCGCGATCTGACGCGCTGCAACAAAACAACAGTGGCAAATCGCATGTGATGGAAATAAGGTAAGTAATGGAAATGTCGGAGGAAGTCGCAGCATGCAGCGTCTGCATCCGACAGTCGCGTTGCATCAGATCAATGCTGGAACACCATCCAACAATGCATTCACTTACCTTATTTCCTTCGCATGCGATATGCCGCCGGCGTTTTGTTGCAGCGCGTCGGATTGCGCTGAAAACGTCCATGTAGTGCTACCCTTAGTTTCCACCAAGTACAACGTAATGGTTTATTACTACAGAGAAAACTTCTTTTTTTAAAAAAAAAAAAAAAAACTATTATTGCTATGAAATGGACTCTATGTGAGCTGCTCTTCATGTAATTTGAAGCTTAGTGGATAATAAGTTTTTGGACCAGGGATCCCATGCTTGTATGTTTGGAATCCTGATGGAAAACCAATAGATGCCTGATGGTGACATCTATAATTTTTATAGTTTTAATTCAGGTATAGGATGCAGTGAAGCTTCTAGTGACTAGCAGCAGTCCTATGCCCCTTATGTGAGCACCTTTTTTAAAAAATTTGCATTGTACCCCAATTGCTCCTGGGACAAACATATTTGGTTGTAAATTAAGTACGTCTGGCCAAATGTACTGATCCAACTCCCATGTGCTGGAAGTGTTAGATACAAAAACTGCATAAACAAAAAACACAGCAGGCATTAGCTGAAATTGAAGCTATGCAACATTTCTATAAAGTATTGCTCAGCACGTGAAAAATCCCTGCTTATCTCTTGAGTGCTTGGCAAAGCCCTTCAAACCAATAAGGGGTGGTTAACCTTTAAGTCAACTTTTGGCTAATACTCAGCAACTTTTCAATTGGTCCTCATTTTTTCTGTTTTTTATAGTTTTTGAATTATTTGCCTTTTTTTTTTACTCTTTCCAGCTCTCAAATTGGGACTATCTTAAAACATCTTCTCTGTAAGGCTACAAGTGTATTGTTATTGTTACTTTTTATTACTCATCTTTATATTCAGGCCTTCTCCTATTTATATTCCAGTCTCTTATTCAAAGCAATGATGGTTGCTAGGTGAATTTGGACCCTAGCAACCAGATTGCGGAGTTTGCAAATTGGAGAGCTGCTGAATGAAAAGCTAAATAACCAAAACTAATTGCAAATTGTCTCAGAATATCATTCTCTACATCATACTAAAAGCTCATTCAAAGTTGAACAACCCTTTAGGGTGGTGACACATGCTAAGATTCAGGGAGATTTAGTCACCCAGCAACAAATGACCTCTTCTTCAGACGACTAATCTCCCAGAAAAGCATTCCCATTGGCTAGAATGTAAATCACCAGCAAGTTGTCCAAAGTTGGCTCACAAGGAAACTACAGAAAACAAAGCGCTCTGAGTGCGATTAGTCTCCCGAAGAAGAGGCGGTTTTTTGCTGGGCGACTAAATCTCCCCTAATCTTAGCGTATGTCACTAGCCTAAGGGTGGTGGCACACGCTGCTATTTGAAGAGGTGTCATCCAGTGACAAATCGCTTCTTCTTCAGGCGGCTAATCTCCCCAAACTGTCTTCCCGCTGGCTAGAATGTAAATCGCCGGTGGGATGGCACTTGGAACGTTTTTGTTTCGAAGTCATCCGAAGTTTCCTCATGAGGTAACTTCGGGCGACTTCGGAAAAACAAAGTGATCCGAGTGCCATCCCGCCGGCGATTTACACTCTAGCCGGCGGGAAGGCTTTTCGAGGAGATTAGTCGCCCGAAGAAGAGTCGATTTGTTGCTGGCAACTAAATCTCCCCAAATCTTAGCTTGTCACTGGCCTAAGGGTGGCGGCACACGCTACGATTTGGGGAGATGTCGCCCAGTGACAAATAGCTTCTTCTTCAGCCGACTAATCTCCCAGAACTGCCTTCCCGCTGGCTAGAATGTAAATCTCGGGAGGGATAGCATTTGGAACGCTTTTGTTTCAAAGTTGTCTGAAGTTTCCTCATGAGGCAACTTCAGGTGACTTCGGAAACACTACGCGATCCGAGTGTCATCCGGCTGGCAGTTCGGGGAGATTAGTCGCCAGAAGAAGAAGCGATTTGTCGATGGCCTAGCCGGTATATACCTGCCAAGGCCGGGGCCGGTATTACAAATTTACTGGGAATGTAGCTGCCGGTAAATTTGTAATACATTTAAAAGGAGCCCTCGGCCTACCCCCAATCCCCTGGAACATCCCCTGGAACTTACCTTCACTCTTACTCCTTCTAGCCTCCGTGATGTCAGTGTCATGGCCCAGCCCCTTTTGACTTCACGGTCCGCCCCTTTGTGTACCCGCCCCCCAGCAGCCGGTAAAATATGTTTAAAAAGGTGGCAACCCTCATTGTACACAGTAGAATATCAGAAAACAAACATTTTGGGAATGGGATATAATATAAGATATTGATTGAAGTACAGCACAACAAATTTTTCTATAGATAAAAATGCCTTTATTGAAACACTGGCATGACCCGGATAAGCGACGTTTCAGGCTACACAGTGCCTTTTTGCAAGCTTACCAGACACTTCAACAACACAGCTTTTTATAGAGAAACATATTGCGCCATCTACTGGCTTCTTGTTACAAATTAGTTACAATTTTCAACAGGTTTGCTACAATGTCACAAGTAGATATCCAGTTAACTCTTAAATAGATGAATCATCACAAGTTTGCCCAAGTTTTAAATATCTGTAAGACACAAATTTAAAAAAAACAAATTTTTAAAAACAATTACACCTGGAAAATAGCTTGTAAATCGTATTCCCTGTTTAGTCCCTGGGGTGTGAGGGTTTCTAGTCTCCGAATCCACATGGCTTCTTTCTTAAGAAGCCCTTTGGTCCGGTCCCCCCCTCGTCGCATTTTGGGTACATGATCAATAACCTGATATTTTAACTGCTGCACTCCATGGCCCTTCTCTATAAAATGTGAAGCCACTGCCTGCTCCACTTTCGTATAGCTGACTTATGTTCCCTAATGCGTTCCCTCACTGTGCGGCTAGTCTGCCCTACATACGTACATTAGTCCGCATGGGCATTTTATTACATAAATAGCAAACGTGGTTTCACAAGTATAATATCCCCGGATTTTTATAGGGGTGCCCATGCGTGGATGGTAGATTTTATCACCTTTCTGGCAGGTCGAGCAGCAATTACAGCTCAAACACGGAAGGTACCACATTTAACTGGACCCAAGAATCTGTTTCGGCTTTTCTTCTCCCAAATCTGACTTGGTTAACATAGATCCAATTGTCCTGTTCCTTTTATATGACATCATTGGTGGCAACTCAAACCAAACTTACCCCAGGGATGCCATCCCTCAAAACACCCCAATGTCTCCTTATAATATTGGCCACCTGGTGGCTTAGTACATTGTATTTTGAGACAAAGGGAATACGATCAATGTGTCCCTGCTATCGGCCTTTCCTTGCATTATTTCTTTCTGAGTGCTCTATCTCCTCCCGTTGCTTTAATAAAAGGTTACTGTGGTAACCTCTCTCCCTGAACTTTTCCTGCATAATAATATAATATATTATAATATAATATAAGATAATAGGGACACAACAGAACTTGAGAGTCTGACTGCAGCACTTCTCTACACCACAAGCAGGAAGCCCGCTGCACAGTTTGTTTTGGCTGGGAGCAGAGAGAAAGGGGCGGGACTTGGGCTGCTATTGCACAGTTCTTATTGTCACTCACAGTTCCGAGCACTTCCTGTGGGAGATTGAAAACACGCCCAGCCCTCATTTGAGCCCAGACACGGAGCAGAGGTGGAGGTAAAGTGAAATTTAAATCATTTCTTTATTTCCTGGAGCACTATATATGCAAGTAAGGAGGAGTATAGTACAGGGGAATGAGGGTGAACCAATATCCCCGCTATATATATATATATATATATATATATTTATATATATATCCTACAAGCCGATTGCTGGCTTCATTCGTGATTTAGCAACTGTTTCTAATCTGTGCTGATGGAAAGTGTTGCGGCTGGCTAACAGCTGGCTTCCCGTGGACTGAACGTCCCTCACCTGTTGGGTTTGAGTCATTCCAGTATCTGCCTATTGCCTCTTCCTGTTTACTACATTTGCCTTTCTCTCTGCAAAATTCACTGAAACCAGCGATAAGCACTGGGTGGAACATGGGAAATGGTGCTGACTCGGCACCCACAAACAAGTAGCTTTATACAGGTCCCGTATGGAACCTGTTATCCAGAATGCTGGGGTTTTCCGGATAAGGGATCTTTCTGTAATTTGGATCTTAATACCACGTCTACTAGGAAATCATGTAAACATTAAATAAACCCAAATAGGCTGGTTTTGCTCCCAATAAGGATTCATTCTATCTTAGTACAAGCTACAGTTTTATTATTACAGAGAAAAAGGAAATGGTTTTTAAAAATCTGGATTATTTGGCTAGAAATGAGTCTATGGGAGACCCCTATTCCGTAATCAGTCCCGCACCTGCCATGAGGCAAGGGGGCAGATTCACTAATAGGTGAAAATTCGCCAGCAACGACCGGACCCGTCGCTACACTTAGCCAGGCGAAAATTCTCTCAGACAGAGCTAATTTAATAAAATGCGAAGTTGCGTCCAGGGCGCCGAATGCTGGCAAATTTTCACTATTGTTACTTCGGCCATCAAAGCCAGGGGCGATCCTGGCCCCTCCGCTGCCCGAGGCAGCAGCAGTTGCTGCCGCCCCCCTCCCCCGTGCGCTTACCTTTTTGCACCTGAGGGGGTCCAGGAGGGTCCACCAGGCCAGCATAGAGGGCCAGTGCACTAGCGCAGAGAGCCTAACTGCGGTAGAAGAGCCAAATTTCCGGTTTGAAAACCGGAAATTCGGCTCTTAAAGTACCAGGAGCTGCATTTTTGCCGCCCCTGGTACCTAGTGGGGCGCTGCCGCCTGAGGCGACAGTCTCAAGTCGTCTCATTGGCGAAGCTCTCCTGATCAAAACGAAGATGCGCTAGTGTTAAATTATGCCTATCAAGGTCCTTGCTCAGGCTAATTTGCGTACGGCGGGAAATTATAAAATTTCATGGACGTATATGTTACAGCAAATACATTACATTAAGTCCAGGGAACCTTAATAAAGAAAATAGAGTTGTTATAATGCCCTACGCATGAGCCCAGTGTATAGTTTATGTTCCATATGTTAGAAAATGTAGGGGGGAACCTGGTTACCCCCCAAAAAATGTAAGGACTTTTGCAGCCTATCATGCGTTTTTTATGAACTTAGAAACTTTTTCCACTAAACCTATGATGTAAGTAACAGAAGAATAAGGAAGTCCTATGCACTCCAATGCACTTTGCCTGGTCTGAGCTGACAAAGGCAAGTCTGGCGAAAGAGGTAACGTTTAGTAAAATCCGCATCTTAGTGAATTTGCGGAGTAACATCCATTCACCAGATCGAAAATTCACCTGGCGATAGAGTGCCAATGAGCGCTAGCGTCTGTCTCTTTCGCTAGTTCGTAAATCAGCGAAGTGCCTAAAAACGGTAATGCTGGCGAATCGTCGCCAGCATTCGTCACTTCGCCCTTAAGTAAATCTGCCCCAAGGTGAGAACCTTGCCTCAGTTTCCAGCAAGTGCCCAGTTACAAGGGGTGACAAAAAGCACAGAGAGGGGAGGTGGCACCTCAGACTCCAGCAGCCCCAAAACCTCCAATTGTCTGTAATTTGGAACTTTCTGCATAATGGATTACTGGATAACGGATCCCATACCTGTACAGTGATGGAACATGTAACACCAGCCTATGTTTGGAAGGGATGTGGAGCCTAATTTCTTTTTTATTTTTGTCCAATGCTATATAAATACATATTATGACATTTATCATATTATTGTTCTAGTTTAACCGATATTTACCTTAAAGGGGCGGTTCACCTTTAAGTATGCTATAGAATTCTAAGCAAAATTTCAATTGCCATTCATTATATATAGACTCACTGACCCCATCTAAAAAACAAATGCTCTGTAAGGCTACACATTGTTTGTTATTGCTACTTTTTATTTCCAGTCTCTTATTCAAATCAGTGCGTGGTTGCTAGGGTAATTTGGACCTTAGCAGCCAGAAATTGAAATTGCAAACTAGAGAGCTGTTGAGTAATAAGCTAAATAACTCAAAAACCACAAAAATAAAACATTTAAAACAAAATTGTCTCCGTATTTCCCTCTCTACATCATACTAAAAGTTAATTCAAAGGTGAACAACCCCTTTAAGGTGGGCATACACTATCCAATACTTTTTGGTATCCAATTAATGAACCCAACAGGTCTAACGGGTGGATTCTTTATGACTGCTCTGGTTTTTGCTGTTTCTCCTTTTCTTTATCTCTTGATGCCCTTTGCACTGGCTGACATATTCCATTGGCAGATTACATTGTCTAACATATTTGATTGACAGATGAGTAAATCTCAAGGTGTGTGGCCAGATTTAATTCCTACCAGCTAACCCCGTCCGTTCATGAGGCGATGTTATTGCAGTGTTACTTGCCTGCAGAGCCCCGTATAACAGTTCCCGTTCTGTTCCCTGTATTCCTGGCAGTTTATCTCTTAGGGAGTAATTTATCAAAATTCTAATTTTTCAGATTATTTTATTTAAAAAAAAGTTGGACCAAACTAGAATCCACAATTAGACCTTCTTTATTATTAATATTATTATTTTCGGGCTAATTTCAGCACAGACCACAGAAATTTCCAAATAGGATAGGGATCTATCCCATTGACTTATATTCAACCTTGGCAGGTCTGAAATGGCGGATTTTCAGATTCAGACTTTTTGCAGCCTCAGGGGGTAATAAATCTTGAAAAATTCAAGCTTTTTACCCTAAAAATTCGGATTTTATAGTAAAAAAAAAAAAACTAGAATTTTGGGGTATTGGTTTGGCCAGGTGGTGGGTCCAGCTTTTGGTATTGCCAGACCTGCCTCCTTGAGCCCCCGTGTATTACCTTGACAAGCAAACCTTCCCTTAGGTAACATCAATGGTAGGCCCTATCCCCTCCTTGGTGAGATAGTCGGGCTCAGGTTGAGGTAAAATGAAGGGCTTTTTGGTTCAGGTGGGTGCAGGGCACAGTTTTTATACAGGTATGGGAACCTGTTCTGTAGAATGCTCTAGACCTGGGGTTTTCCAGATCAACACACTTAAGGTGGAGAGTCCCGACATTTTTTGTGTGGCAGAGTTTGGTCGATCGGACAGGTTTGATTTTGTCCCGACCATCCCGCCGGAGCCCATTACGCTCTAAACGTAATCTGATCGTTAGGCCATAGGGCTGAATGTTCAGATTACCCCCGATATAGCCATGCCTATTAGTGGCATATTGGGGAAAGCTCAGCTCGTTTGGCGATGTCACCAAACGAGCAGATCTTTGTGTCTATGGCCACCTTTACTGTAATTTGGATCTCCATACTTAAAATCTACCAAAAAATTATTTAAACATTAACTAAACCGAATACGATTATGGTTTTATGTAGCTTCGTTTGGATCAAGTACACAGTACTGTTCTAATCTTACCGAGAAATAGGGGGAAAAAAAATGTGAAATTGAATTATTTGATTAAAATGGACTCTGTGGGAGATGGCCTTGCTGTAATTTGGAGCTTTTTGGATTACGGGTTTCTGGATTATGGATCAAATACCTGTAGTAACCCTACACTTCACTCTTATGGTAAATTATAGTTTACTAATAATCTAATCTAAAGCATGCATATTATAAGTTTTTTGTTTTTTTGTTTTTTTTTTAATTGGTTGCTATGGCTTACCGTTTTAAAGTAACATTTACACCTGGTTTGTAAATTCCACTTTAAGTGAAACACCGTGGGTTATTGTTTCTGGGATCGGGCAAGTTAATAATCAGCAAGATAATTGCTACAGACTGCCGATTTCTAAGCCGTGATGTAGCATTTATATGATCGGTAATTAACCATTTAGCCTATCTTGGGCAGGGTTGGCTCTGTTTGTGAGTTCTGGAAATATAACTCTTAACATTTTTACTAGAACTCAATAGCCCGAGAGACTTAAATGCACAAACCAGATGTACAGGTTTGGGAAGGAAGTTGTTTGCCAACATTGTTCTAAAAAAAAAAAATCAAATTATTATTGTGTTTTATTTTGTATTGTTAGATACACATCACATCTCCGTTTCTGCTTTCTCTATGATGTGGCTTTTTGCTAAGCTTGTACTTTCTTGCTTCTTGTCTTGTTCACCTTTAAATTAACTTACAGTATGATGTAGAGAGTGATATTCCGAGACAATTTGCAATTGGTTTTCATGCTTTATTATTTGTAATGTTCGAGTTATTTAGCTTTTTATTCAGCGGCTCTCCAGTTTGCAATTTCAGCAGTCCTGTTACTAAGGTCCAAATTAACCTAGCAACTATACATTGATATGAATGAGAGACTGGAATATGAACAGGAGAGGGTCTGAACAGAAAGACGCGTAATAAAAAGTTGCAACTATACATGTGTAGCCTTACATAGTAAGTTTGGTTGAAAAAAGACACACGTCCATCAAGTTTAACCTTTTTCGTTTATATAAAACCTGCCTACCTGCTAGTTGATCCAGAGGAAGGCAAAAACTTAATTTAAAGGGATACTGTCATGGAAAAAAATTCTGCACTGAAATCCATTTCTCAAAAGAGCAAACAGGTTTTTTTTTTTATATATTCAATTTTGAAATCTGACATGGGGCTAGACATATTGTCAATTTCCCAGCTGCCCCAAGTCATGTGATGTATGCCTTCACTTGCTAAACACCATCCAACCCCTTCTTAAATCTATCTAATGTATCAGCCTGTACGAATGATTCAGGGAGAGAATTCCACATCTTCACAGCTCTCACTGTAAAAAAAAAACCCTTCCGAATATTTAGGCGGAACCTCTTTTCTTCTAATCAGAATCAGTGACCTTGTGTCAGATGGAAAGACCTACTGGTAAATAAAGCATTAGAGAGATTATTATATGATCCCCTTATATATTTATACATAGTCATCATATCACCCCTTAAGCGCCTCTTCTCCAGCGTAAACAACCCCAACTTGGCCAGTCTTTCCTCATAGCTATGATTTCACATACCTTTTTCCAGCTTAGTTGCCCTTCTCTGTACCCTCTCTAATTTAATAATGTCCTGTACGAGTGTTGGAGAGCAAAACTGTATGGCATATTGTAGATGGGGCCTTACCAGAGCTCTGTACAGTGGAAGAATTACCTCTCCTCCCATGAATCTGTGCTCCTTTCAATACAGCTCATTACAGAGCATTTTTTTTTAGATGGGGTCAGTGACCCCCCATTTGAAAGCAGGAGAGAGTCAGAAGAAGGCGAATAGTTTAAAAACTATACAAAGTAAATAATCATGACCAATTTAGAATTGGCCATTGTACAACATACTAAAAGTTAACCTAAAGTTTAACAACCCCTTTTAACATGTGGCACTTATTTTCGTAGCTGCATTTATTTATTGCAAGGTACAATCCATATAAATAAAAAAAAAAAAAATATATATATATATATATATATATATATATATATATATATATATATAGATATATATAGATATATATAGATAGTGAATAAAGTACCCCCTCTTGTAAAATATAAGGATATTATAAGTTACCGAGGAGTTTCATGACCATATAAAAACAAGAGGCTGAACAAGAGGTAACTTCTAATATCCTCATATTTTGTAACTGGGGGTACTTTATTTATTATAATACACAAATTTTAATGTCATGTGACAGAAATTACATCAGAACTCACCGTTTATAAGGATATAATTTAATTTACAGGATATTCATGGCTTTTGTGTATTTTTTATATATATATATATATACACACACACACATACACACAGTATATTTAAAAGACACACCTATAGAAATGAAATGTCCAGGCGCTGGTTAAGAATTGTAAACGATTTAACACAGAATATAACAATCAAAGCTATGAATGAATATAACAATCATAGCAACAAAACTAAAATATTTTATTGAAATAAATAAGTATACAGTGCTGTGTATGCAACTGTTCCACGTCTAATACAATGCCATTGGTTTTTGCAGATGGATGGAAGTGAAACATCACACAGTTCTGGGCTGAATGACTTCTTACTGAGAAGCAGTGTGTCTTCTGGATCACGATGTATGTACCGTACTTATTGAATACTTTGGGGAAAGCAATGTGGACAAAGTTTTGCCTTGATTCAGTAAACCCTTGCAACCAATCAGCTGTTTGCTTTCCCGTGGCTTGGCAATCTTAGATCCAGTTGCTCATTTTAAAAATGTGAAACTAGTTTTTCCTTCTATTCAGATAATTTTAAGACCTACAGAGTGGCAGATCTTCTTATTATTCTATTAAAGTTAAAAATTAGCCATATAGTAACGTGCCTCTAAAGTTATTGCACTGATCAATCTCCATGTCCTCACTAGCCTTTTGTGTTGTGTATTGTCTTTGTGTTAGCACAAGCGTGGGTTTACTTGGATGAGCAATGTCTGGGATTCTTTGAATGCCAGACATTCATATGCTTTACTGGAGACTGTATGGGTGCTGTGTGTGTGTTTGCTTCACAGTGAATGTGTATATAACCTGTTGTACGTGGTCTTTGTTTAGGCTGGATATTTGAATTAAATTGATGTAAATTACTAGTCAAAGTGTTCATTACAGGAGCTAAATGAATGTAAAAGAAGGTTTATGCAAGGTGTTTTGTGCTATTGTTGTGTGTTAGCCCTGCTGATAATCACATGATGAATATTAAAGGAGAATTCAACCCTTAGGGTAACGTCACACTGAGTTTTTCAGGGAGATTTAGTCGTCTGGCGACTAATCGCCTCGCCTTTGCGGCGACCAATCTCCCCGAACGCCTTCCCTCACTCTTGCGCTGGCTAGAATGAAAAATCGCCGTCGCTAAGCACACGCGTCGATTCGTTTTCTGAAGTCTCCTCACGAGGAAACTTTGGGCTGCTTCAGAAAACGAAGCGCAGGCGACTTTTCATTATAGCAGAGGGGAAGACACGCAAAGGCAGTTCAGGGTCATTGCCGACGACAAGGCTATTAGTCGCTAGGCGAGAAAATCTCCCCGAATATGCCAGTGTGTCGCAACCCTTAACTAAAAAAACCCAACACCCTACCCTACCGAGACCCTCCTCCCCTCTAGCCTAGCTGCTAACCCAGGGTAATGCCCCTAACTTTTTACTTAACCCTTGGTGCAAATTCAGGGATCGCAGTTCACAGCAGCCATCTTCCGGGTCTTTGTTTCATTTTCTGGCACTTCGGCAATTTCCGACTAATTTGGCGCATGCGCAGTTGTCGCAAACTGGGAAATTGCTCCAACTGCGCATGCGCCGCTTCGCTGCTCAGATTACCGAAGACCCGGAAGATGGCTGCAGTGAACTGTGATCCCTGAATCTGCATCAGGGGCAAGTAAACAGTTAGGGTCGTTTCCCCGGGTTAGCAGCTAGGCTAGTGGGGAGGGGGATCTACGTAGGGTAGGGGGGTAGTGGCTTTTTAGTTAAAGGGGACCTGTCACCCAAAAAAATTATTCAAAATCCTATTTTATCACATCAATCAAGCAAAATGAACTTTTATTACACTATATAAATTATTTGAATCTTGTTTCGTTCAGTCTGGGAATTTATAATTATAGCAAGCAGGCAGGAGCCATTTTATGGACACTGTTATTAAGGAAAGCCTTCCATCATCTCAAAATCTTGTTTGTGCACCAGAATGGAGGATCCAATGTCCATCCCCATGTACTGGCTACACAATTAAATGGTGAAGGGTAATTGCAGTGACATCTAGGAAGTGCTGAATGGAAAGTGAAAGTAGTTGTCTGCCCCCTCTATGCCTGCTAGCTTAGCTAAATAATTTATTACATGCTTAACAAGAATGATGCTTTATAGAAAATACTTTATAGCCTCCTTTTAAAATATTTCCATTTGATTTCTCCACAGCAATGGATGTGATCATTTACTTAATTAATGACGAGGTGATACAACTTACAGTAGATGGGCTTTCAGTCATCACCGCACATGAACTACACAAGTCCATACGCGAGGCTCTGCAACTACCCGAAACTGCTCAGGATGTCTTTGCTTTATGGCTCATCTCACCTCTCCTGGGTAAGAAATTGTAATGTCAGACTAAACTTAGTGACAGAAATTAAGGGGTTGTTCACTTTTAGTATGTTGTAGAGAGTGATATTCTGAGATAATTTGGAATTGATTTTAATTTTTTATTATTTGTAGTTTTTGAGTTATTAAAGGGGAACTATCGTGAAAATTAAAATGTAATATAGGCTTCCTCATACTGAAGTAAGACACTTTCTACATACAAGTTTTTATTCACTATTCCTCTCTCAGCATCTGTTTTTCTTCATTCTGTCTTCATGCAGCAGTTGGGTGTCAAATGAATGATCCAATATATTTTATAGAGGGCCTTCCTTTCCTAGCAGATGAATTAGAGCTCATCCAAATAACTGATTCCTGTACAAAGAAAATCTAACAAAATAACTGCCTTTTGCACAAATCCTGCATGTAGAGAGACATGATTTCTGGTGATTTGAAAAGACTGAGCTCTAATACATCTTCTAGGCAAAAGTTGCATTAAAACTAATTTACTGTCAGTGCTTTGAAATAATCTTATCACAAAGATCCCAGTTTCAATGTTGATTTGTTATCTAGTAAAAATAATTGATTGAGGTTCTAATTTTTCTTCTGCAAAGCACTATGTATCTATATAACAGAAGCAAACCATAAGTGTCATAACTTTCCATATAATATCTGACCTTCATTTTTCCTATCCATTCTTTTCTAGAGGTGCAATTAAAACCAAAGCATCAGCCATACAAAGTTTGCAGACAGTGGCATGATCTCTTGGCTCGCTTCACAAACTGTTCTTCCAATGACATTCTCCAAGGTAATTATAACAATGGCCTGTGAATTTCCTGAGCACTATAAGTAAGTGAGGCATATAACCTAGTCTTGCAGTCATGACAAGACCTGTTTTCTTTCATTTCTCATATGTACATGTTTTTAAGGATACACAATATACGGTACAAAAGCACATCAGCAATCAGTCGGCTGATAACCTTCATTATGGCACACAAAGCAACTTAATCTGGCTGTACATAGGGAGATCTGCATGAGCAGATCTGTCCCTAATTTGCCCACCTTGAGGTGGTCAATATCAGGCTGATCTGATTGTGGGCCTTGGGGCCCAACGATCAGATCACAACAATAAGAATACAGGCAGTTTGATCGAGGGCCTTGTCAACGAACCGATACGGTCCTTGATCCAACTGGATTTTTAGATCCGCCCGATCAGCATCTGGCAGACTTTCGGCCAGATATTGTTTGTGGAAGCTTGTTTGTAGGCCCCATACACTGCTCAATAAGCTGCTGACTTAATCTGTTGGCATCTTATATCTGCCCACATATGCCTTAAGGGTGATCTTCCCTCATTGTTTCTCCATGCACCAGCCTCTTCATGCTGTTGACATTGACTATAGTCAGATACAATTTCTACATTTGCCAATGAAGATTGAAGCATTAAAGGAAAACTATACCCCCAAAATGAACACTTGAGCAACAGATTATATCAACAGTTTATATCATATTAAGTGGCATATTAAAGAATCTTTCCAAACTGGTCTATGTATTTAAGTAAATCTTGCCCTTTTACATCTCTTGCCTTGAACCACCATTTTGTGATGGTCTGTGTGCTGCCTCAGAGATCACCTGACCAGAAATAATACAACTCTAACAGGAAGAAACAGGAAGAAGTGTTGAAGCAAAAGACACAACTCTGTCTGTTAATTGGCTCATGTGACCTAACATGTATGGTTTGTTGGTATGTTTGTGTGCACAGTGAATCGTATGAAATGGCAATTTTCTATTTATGATTACCCAATGGCACATACTACTAGAAAAGTATATTATGAAAATGGTTTATTTACATGAAGCAGGGTTTTACATATGAGCTGTTTTATGCGATATCTTTTTATAGAGACCTACATTGTTTGGGGGCTATAGTTTTCCTTTAATACTGATAGGGCCAAATCATATATTATGATTATATTATGTATAAGTACATTGCTTACATTTCCATATACTGCTTATTTCCCTGTGTTCTTTGCATAAATGATCATAACAACCGAATGAAGGGCATTTGTAAATCTTCATATACTTCCCAGCCATTTGGCCTGTAGGTCATTTGGTAGGAAAGCTTACCCAATCAGAAATTTTAGGTGAAAGGTCTGTCACTCAAATAATGATAGTCAAGCTAGTGATGCCAAATAGGCTAGTGATGCACCAGATCCATTATATTTAGACTAACATTTTCTTTAAAGATTCACCTAAATACTGAACCAAATTCAATCAATAATATGAGTGAAAAAAAAAAAAAATCAGCGTCCCCAAACAATGCACTGCTTTTAGTTATCCCGTGCTTTGAAGACACACATGAATGGTTTGGCCTGGCAGTAAATCTAAAGTCTAAATCTTAAACCAGTTCCTGAATTTGGTACGTTCCAAAATGATCCATTCTGCAGATTTGTCAGATTCTTGCTTCTTATATGGTGATATAAGTGAAGAATGGAAAGTTCTAAGATGTGTTTTTAAGATGCTGGAAAAGTACAATGCTCCCTTGATATACTGCCTGCTTGAAACACAGACCAAACTACTATCATAAAGTGGGTTGCATATACAGGTATGGCTTCCTTATACAGAAACCTGTTATCCAGAAAGCTCTGTAATAATAAAATTGTACATTGTATTTTAATCCTAAATTATTGGATGCAAAACAATCCTATTGGATTAAAATAATGTTTAAACTATTTTTTAGTAGACTTAAGGTGTGGTGATCCAAATTACAGAAAAAGCCCCGAACATTCTGGATAACCGGTCTCATACCTGTATTTAAATAGATCAATGACACAATTGATAGAAAGACAATGCATGCTCTATTGTGTTGAATATTACCTGCAGTTATACATATTTCTCATGGTACAAGATAATATATTTAAAATATTTTGATTTCTGTAATTGTAGATGAACCATATCTGCAGTTCCGAAGAAATATATTCTTACCGAAAGCTCGGGAACTTCAGGTGGGTCTGGAAATGGAATTGTGGAAAGTTAAATTTATTAGAGGTGCCAATTTGTCAGGGCCCCTTCGGTGAATCTCTGCTAACCTGGGTGCTTTCCATCACAGCGTATGTCTTTCGTTATGTCTATCACCAGTGCATGCTTAGTACAAGTTATCCAGAAATCCCTGAATTATGGGAAGGCCATCTCACATAGACTACTTTATGAGCAAATTATTATAGTTTAAAAAATTATTACTAGTGAATCTGACTTTCATTGTCATAACATTAAAGAACTATATGTAATATTTTCTTGTGTTGCCATACAGCCTAAAACTAAAGGAATGGTGAAATGCATCCTTCTTTAACATATTCATTTATTATTATATTGCCCTTAAAGTTGCTAAGCCATAAAGATGGGGAACTGATAACATAACTTAAAGGGCATGTAAAGGCAAAAAAATAAAATCCCAATTTTACTTTCTTTAATGAAAAAGAAACCTATCTCCAATATACTTTAATTAAAAAATGTGTACAGTTTCTATAAGAAACCTGACTGTATGCAGTGAAATTCTCCCTTCATTTACTGGTATGGATAGGAATTGTCAGATGGTCCCTAACTGCTGTGCAGGGAAACAATCATACTTATGAGCAGCAGAGGGAGCCCCCACCTTCCCTGCCATGCAGAACTCAAGCAGCTTTGTTTGTTTCCCTGTAGAGCAGTCGGCGACTGTGTAGAGATTTGTATTGTTGTATTGGATTTTATTTTTGCCTTTACATCCCCTTTACTGTTTCCAACTCCAGCTGCAGGGACAAAGATCATGGAGCCAGATTTAAACAGATAAACTGGGATTCTATTTGTAGGATTATTATGCTGTAGCCACTGGTTCTGCAGAGTTGGAGAAAGTTTGTATTGAACAATACAAAAGCTATAAAATCCACATTAAATTACATGACAACACAGGACCCAGTGCAGTCTGTATATTCTGATTATTAATCAGTCTTGCTGTATCAGCTTCTGGCAGATATTATTTGACTTGTGCTGTTTTGATTTATGACGATCCCTAAGCAGCCCAGACCACACAGAGCATGTGCAGTCTTGGTCTTGTAACAAAGTTACAAGATGGTGACCCCCTGTGGCCAACTTTGAAAGCATAAATCATTTGTTTGATTAGGCTTGTGGTGCAGTGAGTTTATGTTTAGTATACAAAATACAGCATTTCTAGCCTTATTCTATTTTAGACTTTACTTCCCCTTTAATTTGGGGAATTAAAGAACTGTCTGTCAGGAACTGCCACCCGTTTGTGTCGGACTAAAATGTTTGGCAGAGATACAGGTTAAAAACGGAACGTTTACGTATCTAATGTCCTAAGTTTGTTTTAGTAGATCTGAAAGGCTCAGTAGGATTTCTACCACAATAAATGTGACGCGGGTAGCTGCTGAGTCACAGCATAATGACTAGCAATCCCTAAATAGCTGATTCCTGTAGTGACTCATAGCAGTTCGACACAGCTTCGCCCCCACACAGTCTGCTATCTTTGCAATTAGATCATTTGGTATAATAGACTTTGCTCTTTGTCACCAATTGAACTTCTTATGAGTGGAAT
Organism: Xenopus laevis; assembly: GCF_017654675.1. NCBI lineage: Eukaryota > Metazoa > Chordata > Amphibia > Anura > Pipidae > Xenopus > Xenopus laevis. The sequence goes on along the minus strand of NC_054377.1, from coordinate 25,052,797 downwards.
AAAACATCAATATGTAAATGGAATACAGTATTTCGTACAAGGGGATCTTTGCCTAAAAACTCATTATGAAAAAAAAAAAATTCTCATTAGATGGGTAAAATACTGAAAAATACTGTTTTGCATAGTAGAAAAGTCATTCTAAACAATTTTCCAGTATACCTTCATTAAAAATGTCCTGTAGCGTTATGTCATTTCGATTGAAAGTATCTGTCTGCCTGTTGCTAATTCATTTTGACGCTGCCTGTAAGAACCGAATGTAGAAAGTGAATTTCAAATTTTTCCCTGTTAAGTGCAAGACATAAAAAAAAAACTACATTTTGCTCATAATTTTAATTAAAAACTGTTTTGAAAATAATGGTTACTGCCCCTTTAAAGGGGTAGCTCAAATTTGTTAGCTTTATTGTCTTCATTATTTAATTTTTATATTATTTGCCTTCTTCTTCTGACCCCTCAAATGGGGGTCACTGGTGCTATCTAAAAACAAATGCTCTGTAAGGCTATAAATGTATTATCACTACTTTTTATTACTCCTCTTTCTATTCAGGCCCTCCCCTAATCTTATTCAAATCAAGGCATGGTTGTTAGGGTAATATGGACCCTAGCAACCAGACTGCAGAATAAAAAAGCTAAATAACTCAAAACCACAAATGATAAATATTAAAACCTTTAGCAAATTGTCTCAGAATATCACTCTCAACATCATACTAAAGGCTTTATAAGCTAAGCCAAACACATTTGCTACATTTTTGATTTACATAATCTTTATGATTAGTCAGCCTTTTGTGGGCAATGTTCATTCAAAAGCTGGCACACGATGCAAGCGGGGAGACCAGTGCGTGTTTATTAAAGTGTAACGTTTCAGGGGCACGCCCCTTCATCAGACAAATTGGAAGGTGCCATGGTGTGCTGTGCAGAACCAATTTCTAAGACCCAAACCCGCAGACCGCGACCCGAACTACAACCCGCATATTTACCCACTTTGATTCTCTACCCGGCCTGGACCTGCAACCCGACCGCTGAAATTGCAAACTGGAGAGCTGCCGCATAAAAAGCTAAAAAATTCAAAAACCACAAATAAAAAATGAAAACCAATTGCAAATTGTCTCAGAAAATCACTCTATAAATTATATTATCTGTTGAGCTTAAGTCCAACAACCTTTTCAAATAAACCCAATAGGCTGGTTTTGCTTCCAATATGGATTCTTTATATGGTAGTTTGAATCAAGTACAAACTACTATTTTATTACTACAGAGAAAAAGGGAAAACATTTAAAAAAATTTGGATTATTTGGTTAATATGGAATCTATGGGAAATGGTCATCCCATAATTCTGAGCTTTCTGGATAATGGGTGTCCGGATAACGGATCCCATACCTGTACTAAATGGTGACTCTCTGTACATTATTATCGCTAAAACCTCTGTCCCTTGTATATGTAATAGAAAACACTTGCACTAGGCTCTATGCACACTCATGACTGAAACACAAAGCAGAAGAGCCAGATGGTGATGAGTGGGGGTCAGAGCAAAACAGAGTTACACCGGGTTTTTATAAAAAGTTGACTAGTGCGTAGACCAGTTATTTACCAGTGTCATTTATCTGGCTTAAGTTGCTCTTTGTAGGTCATCTGTTGCGTTAACTAAGTTTCCCTCGTCATAGCTGTAGGCTGATCCGGCACATTCTACTAGAATAAAACTGACTCCCACGTGAGCAATGGAAAAAAGCTTTTGCTGTTTCCAGCCTGTGTCACATACCCATATCTAACAGCTGAAGGGGCAACACCTGTCGACTATCCTGGCTATTTTCCAGCACAGCAGGGACAACCGTTATACATGAGTTTTGCTAATAGCCCTTTGAATGAATCGGTTGCCTATTAAATGTCATTAACAACGAAATTCTGAGTATGTTGTGGTTATGTGTATTTAAACCCAAAAAATGTGTCTGTAATAAATATATTTGTAATGTTAACTTTGTACAGTGATGCATTGTTTATTCTTTCACCCTGGTACAGATTTCTCATGAACGTATCTTGTATCTTCTCTACGAGGAAGCAAAATACAATGTCCTGGAAGGGAGGTACCCATGTGATGTAGAGGACTGCGAGGTGTTGGGTGGCCTGGCCTGTAGGCTAGAGTTGGGGCCATACAATCAGAATGAACACACCCCTGCTACTATAAGGTAAGGCGATCTAAGCCCAGAATGCTGAATTTGTGGATGTGGAAATTATGGTTAAGCTGAATAGTATTTCAGCATTATAACTCTTAAAGGGATACTGTAATGGGAAAAAAAAAATTTCAAAATGAATCAGTTAATAGTGCTGCTCCAGCAGAATTCTGCACTGAAATCCATTTCTCAAAAGAGCAAACAGATTTTTTTATATTCAATTTTGAAATCTGACATGGGGCTAGACATATTGTCAATTTCCCAGCTGTCCCAAGTCATGTGACTTGTGCTCTGATAAACTTCAATCACTCTTTACTGCTGTAATGCAAGTTGGAGTGATATCACCTCCCTCCCTTCCCCCCCCAAGCAGCCAAACAAAAGAACAATCTGAATGTAACCTGATAGCAGCTCCCTAACACAAGATAACAGCTGCCGGGTAGATCTAAGAACAACACTCAATAGTAAAAACCTATGTCCCACTGAGACTGATTCGGTTACATTGAGAAGGAAAAACAGCAGCCTACCAGAAAGCATTTCTCTCCTAAAGTGCAGGCATAAGTCACATGACCAGGGGCAGCTGGGAAATTGAGAAAATGTCTAGCCCCATGTCAGATTTCAAAATTGAATATAAAAAAAATCTGTTTGCTCTTTTGAGAAATTAATTTCAGTGCAGAAGTCTGCTGGAACAGCACTATTAACTGATGCGTTTTGAAAAAAACACATTTTCTGATGACAGCATCCCTTTAACGATATTATTACACTTTGTTTTATCCAGACCCAAGCTAGATACCTTGTTCCCTCCGTATCTATGCAAGAAGAGGAATGGAGGCTTGCTAACCACTTTCAAAAACAGGGGAGGGCGCCAGGCAAGTTTTGAGCAGACTGTGCTGAATACATACAAAGAAGTGAAAGAAACCAGTGCATGCACCGATGAACAGGCCATGAAGAACCACTACAAAGAATATCTGAAAAAATGTCATGAACTCCCATACTATGGGTCTGTATCACAAATTACTGGCAACACTTATACCAGAAATTAACAGAATCTGTTTGATAAATAATATGGGGAATATATTTATGGAGTTGTTGACACTAGTAAAGAGATCAGTAAATGTACAAATAGTGTTGTACAAAACAAAGTTTCATATTGTTATTGATGCGTGTATGTCGGCATGGATATAGTTAGTTTGACAAGCAAGCAGGTTAGAAAATCAGCAGATGACAAAAGTAAAAAGGTTCTGTAGCTTCTCTTAAGGTGACTATACATGCACAGATATTATCGTTTTGTACGATATTCGTTGCGTGAATAGTGGGAGACGAGGTGACCGATATTGGCAAAAGCTTTGGATATTGATTGTCTTGTCGATCAGATAGGATGTAAAATGTTTATTGGTGCCTTTTGAAGGCATCCACTTATCAGCAAAAGGTTAGTGCTGAATAAGAGCAATAATTCTATTGTTTCTACATGCATATCTGACAATATCAGCTCTTATATTTGTAGAGAAAACAAAACAAGGTGGGCATACATTGGGCACACCTACAGTATGCATCCGTTTGCCCACAATCAGGTACCCACAAGTGTCTACCAAGATATGGTCACCCTTAGTAGAACGAAAAAGTTGGGCATTATAATATGCTTAAAAAAAGGCTTTTTCCACCAAGGCCTTGCATGTATGTCAAAAGTCTGTCCTCCTCCATGTAATGCATTGCATACTAATTACTATTACAATACCATCTATATGTGAACATTGCAGTTCCACACATAGTGACATTTTCTACGAATGTACATAAACAGAAAAACTGAAATGCAGTAGTCAAGAATAAAAAAAATATTTTGGATTCGAGCATAAATTCTTCTAATACAGGAAAACGAATATGCGATAAATGCATACATGATCTAATAGATTTTGATATATATTTTGTGTTTTTCAGATGTGCCTTTTTTCAGGGAGACGTTGACAAGCCTGCTCAAGGATTCCTGAACAGGAGTGGGCGGAAGGCTGTGTCAGTGTCTGTTAATCTGGAGGGAGTGTCTGTTATTGACAGAAAAGAAAAGGTACCTGTTACTGAGTAACGCTGCAGCAGTGTTGGGTTTACTGACGATACATAAGTATTGTTGTTTCACCTGTAATGATATAGGTCAAGGATTGCATTTAGAATGTGTCTGTAAAGATGTTAAATCTTCACATGAGAACAAATTATTTTAACAATAGAATGTTTCTGCACCACACAGACTGTAAAGCTGGCCATAGACGCAAAGATCCAAACGTACGAATCGAGGATTCGTGTGATTTTCGGACCAAGTGTGGAGAGTCCCGTTATTTTTCGTCCGACAGAGATCGGTCGTTTGGTCGATAGGACGGGTTAAAAGATTTCTGTCGGCTGCTGATAACATCTCTGCATGTATTGCTGATCATACGATTTTCAGTGGGAGACTGTCACTAACTTTTGTCGGACTAAACTTTCGTACGATTGCTGTCAGGGGCAGAACATCGGCTGATCTGTTCTGTTCTACTTTATTTGATCTGAATGGTTAGTGGCAGGTCCGGAGATGGGGAAGTCCAAACGATCGGATCTTTGCATCTATGGCCAGCTTTACAATTAAATTGAAAAATGCAAATACAACACCTTGCAAGCCACCAGTGTAACTAAGTAGTTTGCTGTAAACTGTACTTAGTATGAGTTGTTCTGTGGTGTGGATTTCATTGATGTTTGTGCGTCAGGCAGGCAGCTAGATAAAGAGACAAAACATTGGAAAGCCTGCTTAGAAGTCACTGGTTCAAGGGCACGTTTATTAAATGCAATTAAAATGTTTTGGCTTCTGATAAAGTGACCAATATAGTCATGAAACGCAAACGCGTAGAGCCATGCACTCCCCTGCCTTATCCATCCAATATGTTTGAAGTGTCATATGCTATTAATTGCATTTAATAAACCTGGATTTTTTACCTACACATTTGTGTAAATTTACCCTGCCATTGAACTGGTGACTTCTAAGCACGCTTTCAAATGCTTTGTCTGCAACAGTCCACGTGACCAGAGTGGAACAGTCTAGCCGTACGGAGGGTAAGGATCCTCACCTTGTTTACATGGAGATAGATAAAGAGCTTTGCTATTTTTAATTGTAGGGGGGTATAATGTAGCTGCGTGTGTGGGGTCTGCTATGTTTCATCACCCCCTAGAAGAAGGCAAACAGGCTGCTGATCTGGCTTGCAATTTGCTTCATCCAGGTGCATATCAGATGTAGGCATTAAGGTGGCCATAGACGTGCAGATTTAACTTCCTAACGGACGAACGATCGCATTGCCATCTCCCGGCCTGCCAAATAAAGTAGTAAAAGAACAGATCAGATGATGTTCTTCCCCTGACCGCAATCTTACGAAAGTTATGTCTGACAAATGCTGTTGATTGTCTCCCACTGAAATCGCCAGATCGGCAATACATGCAGAGATATTATCAGTAGCCGACAAATGATCTTATCTGTCTGAATGGCTGATCACCATGGCACAAAAAATGTCGGGACACTCCACACCGCCCGGAAATCGTACAAAGCGAAGACTCGTATGATCAAATCTTTGCGTCTATGGCCAGCTTTTGGCTTCACACATGCCTAAAACCATCCTATAAAAAATGCAGCGATCGCAAAAATCGAAATTTAATATAAGCTTCACCATACTGAAAATTAAAACTGCAGTAACATTTCTGAAATCATCAAGTTTATCTTCATTATCTTTGGTATCCCCTTCTCAACATCTGTCTCTCTTCATGCAGGAGTCAGGTGTCAGATATTGATTGACCGATCTAATATATCTTTAAGGGGGGGGGGCTCCCATTCTAGCAGATGTATTACAGCTAACAATTCCAGCACAAATAAAATCACTGAAGAGGCCCCCCCAAAGGATGTATTAAATCTTATACACATCAAAATCTGACTCCTGTAAGACGGATGTTGAGAGGGAGAGCGTGAAGAGTACTTTATTATTTTAGAAACTGGTCACGTTTTATATCATTATATTTAGAAAATTTCCTATTTCAGCATGATTAAGCTTTTGGATCTTTATTATTATAGAGATGCTGAACCTTTAGGTTGGTTCAATACATTCCGTATATAAAACATGGCTTAGCCATATAAATTAAGGTTTAGTTCTTCTTTAAACTAGCATTAAGCACTCTTCTGAGCAAACCCTGATCAACCTGGACATTACAAGCCTTCCTTCTCATTCAATACTTTCACTGGGGGGGGTCTAGTCAGAGACCCTGTGGAATTGGCAAGGTCCACAAGAGAAAATGGTTTAATTTGCTGGCTTCAGAGGGTGGGGCTTGTGAAGAAGTGAGTAGAAGATAATTGGAAAGAGGGTGTATTTGGGGTGTAAAAAAAACAGGTCAGGATTTGGGTCTCTATTCTACTTTTACAGTCTAGTAGGCAGAGCCTAGATGAAGGTTAGGCTAATAACTGCACCCAGGGCCGGCCTTAGGCCTATTGGACCAATTGGGCCCCGCACCTCTGGGGGCCCCGCACCACAGGGCAGCACAGATAATATTTCCCTCAGCACATGATTCTGCCTGGCCTGCCCCCAACTTTGAGAGTCCAGCCCATCCCCAAATCCATAGGTCCAGCCCACCCCCAACTCTGATAAGCCAGCCTATCCCCCAACTCCATAGGTCTAGCCTGCCCCCAACTCTCATAGGCCCAGCTTTCCTCCAACCTTGATAGGCCCTGCCTGCCCCCAATCCAACTAAGCCTGCTCCCAAGCTGAATCAGCCCAGCCTGCCCCAAACTAATTGGCCCAGTCCACTCTCCTATTTACTCCCTCTCTCTTTTACCCTGTGTGCCCCTATTATGTGCCCCTATTTCTTACCTTGTCTGCCCCTTTCCTTTCTATTTTGTGCCTGTATGACCTTATTTTCCTAAATACTTGGTGTGTCAGTAGCCAGCAACACTTTGTCTAGGGGCCCCGCCAACATGGTCCCAATTGGGCCCCACATTTGATAGGACCAGCCCTGACTGCACCCTCTTGGGGTGAGGATCCTTTTAACTAACAAGCATTGAGCCTTCTGATTTCTGATGTCAGCCGTGCCTACTAACTGCTGTGCTCCAGAAGTGGAAAATGCTCCTCCACATGCCAGTAACATGGCTCCGCTTCCTAAGATTCATTTAGGATTAAATAAACACAATGGTTGCATGCATATGCATTTTTTTAATCTGTACAAAACATTAGAAAGGGCACGCATTTACATCTCCACATTCAATTTTGTGCAGCATGTGCTAATAAGTCTGACCTACCCCGAGTTATCCTGGGATCATACGTACCCTGACGAGGATGAGCATATCCTGTGGCTGGAGTTTGATGGCGAAAGTGAAGGGACACCAGTGAACAAGCTGCTGAAAATATATTCAAAGCAGGTGATTTTGTCCATAAAGGATACAGCCGATATAGCATAACTAAAGCCCCATTTTAATCATGTAGGCAATAATGAATAATTTATGGTGCTCGTTTCACTTTGGGCTACAAATTAACATTATCTTTAAAATTTGCTCCTTTTTTGGAAATCTGTATAGATCTACTATGTTCCCTATCTATGTCTCAAATGAGGGGTGGAAATGTTCCTGTCAGAAGCACAATAGGATATAGCCAATCCCAGCCCTGCAGTCACACAAGCACAGACAGGTTTAAGTTCCCTATCTGGTCAGCTTAGCTGCTGATTGGTTCCTATCCTACAGTACAGTTTGCCGAGTGCTGCCAGCTAGGGGCAGCATGCCACCCAACCACATTCTAAGGAGCACTGTGGTCACGTAATCCCCAGTGCAGGGGGCACACATGAGAACCCTGCAGCCTTGGGGCGTCCGAGGAGGAAATCCTAGCCTGTGTAGCCTGCACAAGGATGCAGTAGGAAGTGGAACAGTTGGGTGGGAATAGTACTTTTATAAGCACTTTGCTTCTATATTTTAAATAGTATAATGCAAGTGCACATTCTTTTAACACAATATATCTTATATTATATTTACACCTCCTTTAAAGGAGAAGGAAAGTCATTTCACACTTGAGGGTGCCAAATGTTAGGCACCCCGAAGTGAATGTATTTACTTAACTAAAACCCCTAGCCGGTGCTCCTATCAGAAGAAAACTGCACCGGCCCGGGATGATTCCAGCGAGCAGCACGGAGCACTCCTCTTCCTGCTTCTTCTTTCTTCTTGCAGCTGGGCATGAGCATTAGAGTGAAAAGCCGAACTTTAACTAAAAAGTCGACTTTTTCATTCTACTGCGCATGCATCTGCACTGAGCCAGTGCAGTTTTCTCGCCGGAGTAACCCTGGGCCAGTGCAGTTTTCTGCTGATAGGTGCACCGGCCTGGGGTTTCAGGTAAGTCAATACATTCACTTGTGTTTGAGGCATTTAAAAGAATAAAAACACAGTGATCTGTTATCACAAATCCACATAGATAAGGATAGAAATGTGAACATATAAATGTATTTAAGGCTACAGAAGCCTGAAACAGTAATGTAACTATACATCGAGGGGTGCAGGTGCAGTCCATGCGGCCTCCCCCGCTCCAGACACAATCTCTGAGATAGATTCGCCAATGAATTAACTGCCAGCAGGCCCCCCGCACCCCCCGGTAGTTCCTCCACTGGCCTGAAAACTCAGAACGGACTGCTTCTGAACCACAGGAAGTTAGCATACAGCTACCCAACTGACTAAGCAATCCATAAGCAACAGGCTTACTTCCAGGTTTTTCGGGAAAAAACTATGATTTCGACAAAAGTATGAATGGCACTTTTTCATTACTTACAAATTTGAAGAATAAAAATTGCCATTGTATGTAAGCTCAGCGGATTGCTTCAGTTCAGTCCCCCCTTGGAGGTCCAACCTCACAGTCTGGGTACCACTGGGTAAAGGTGACACGTCGCTGTCTCATCATTTCTCATATCTTGCCAGACTGTTTTGGGCTGATGTTTTAAAAATCATATAAATTAGAAATGTCATTTATCAAACATAGCCTCAACACAAACAAAGGCTTACGTCAAGGGTATTGTTTTATTTCATTTTGAACAACCAATCGTTTCTTGAATCCAGGCAGAACTAATGAGCGGACTAATTGAATACTGCATAGAGCTCAGCCAGTCAACTGAGTCACCAGCCTCAGACTCCACACCTGGGAATTCTCAACTTTCTGAGAAGCGATCCAAACTGAAGAGACAAGAGAGCGTCCTTTGTAACCGCATGAAACACCTCACCACTATAGACTATGTTGAAGATGGTAAGTAAAAAATAATCTCATCTGTTGACATTTGTTGCCCACAAAATTCTGTGAATAGCAACAGATACACCAAAACACAGCCAATCTACAGGCTGCCTACCCTTTAAAGGGCACCAATAATGACCAAAATCAGTAAAATCAGTAAATACACTATGTGAAAGTTCAAGAAATCCAATTTTTAAAACAGTTAGAATTGTTTGTATAATGTAAATGATCAGCTCACTATTCCTTCTGCAAGATCTCCCCTATCTCCACTGCAGTTCTAGCTGAGGCAGGCATCTTGGATTTTACTGGCTCCTCCTACCCATATCTTCCCAGCCAACTGTAGCTCTGTAATCTCGCACATGCTCAGTTGAAATTCCTTGCTTGCTTATCAACCCTTCTAAGCTATTTTCAAATCAGCCAAACCTGTGTGTTAGTTGCTTTTCAGTAGTGCTGCCACCTGCTGGAAGTTAGTGGGGGTCATTTATCAACACTGGGCAAATTTGCCCAAGGGCAGTAACCCATAGCCCCAGTGTGTGCCCTTCATTTGCATAATAACATCACCAGCAGCGGACAAGATAGGGAAATCTCCTGATACTTCTAGTGGAGGAGTTTACTTAAACAAGGCATTCTGGGTAGAATACTCAAAGCAGTGTTACAATCTGAGCATGCTCCTGAAATTTGCATATTAGAGTCTCTGTTTTAGTCTCAATATGGACTCCCTCAGTGAAAGAACCTGTTTGACAAAGTAAGGGATTTTTTTTAAAACCTGCCGTTTTTTCAAAAAACTATATATGTAGTTTGATTAAACGTGTTTAGCTTGTACTGGTCAGATTGTTAATATGTGTTTGATTTTGGCTGTGATAGGTGCCCTTTAAGTCTTTATCTAAACACATTCACCTCTGTGGTTTTCTTGCAGGTGCTAAAATCACACGTGTGAAGCCCAAAAGAACGGCTTCATTCTTTACTCGCCAAAATACCCACAACTACTCAGCTGTGCAGCCGTCTGAAACGCCAACAGAAAGCTGACCCTTGTCAAGAAGAATCCAGTGCTCAACCAAAGACACCAGAACTCACCAATACGTTTCAAGGACAATATCGACGGACCAAGTAAATCAATCAAGTAGTCCTAAGTGGCATTTCAGAACTCATTCGGTCCTTGGTGACCGACCTTCCACTTTATAGCCAAATGATGCATTACTGTATATACTTGGCCTTGTTCTTATATCTTGTGGTGCCCATTAGTAGAAATGTATGATTGTTGGGAGAAACTAGATACTTCCACTGGATATTGCTGTCCTGTTGGCATATAGCTCTATATGGCACAAATGGTCTATATCATAAAGGACACGCATGAAGACATGCTCTACATGATTAAGAAACTGATGCAATTATTTAGTTCTACAAAATCCGGAGCAAGCATGTTCTTGGTTTATCTCTTATGCAATTTACCAAATACTCATACTGAACTCTTTAAACCTTGCTAAAAACGATGTACCAAGGATACCCAACCTGCAATCTAGCTATTGAATAGCAATGCTTGTTTAGGAAACTGGTAGGTTACAGTTTGGATGTCTACATAAAACAATATTTAGTCAAATTTACCCTACATTTGCACTTTTTGGCACATAGGAGAGTCCACCTAATCAGTTTCTACTTAGCTTGAATTTATTTGTATTGAGCTTAAAGGCCTTGAACTGGGGTTACACAGATTTCTTATAGCCAGCCAAGGAGAACTAAAGCTGAACTAAAGAAGTAGCTAGAAATGTTGTACATTATGTTTTGGGTTTCTGTATCAGCCAGAGGCAACCACAGCCCTTTAGCAGGGAAGATCTGTGCCCCCAAAGATGCCTCAGTAGCTCCCCATCTTCTTTTCTGCTGATTCACTGCACATGCTCTGTGCTGCTGTCACTTACTGAATTTAGGGACCCACAATATACAGTACACATAGAATAGAAATGTCACAATATAAGGCTGATTAGTAATTAATACAGATAATTACTACATGGCAGCACAGAAACCAGTGCAATTAGCATCAGAATTTAATAATCAGCCCTGTAGCATCAGCTTATATTACAGACAAACCTCATTTTCTGCTTGATAATTTGCAACGACCCCTAAGCTTAGTTTCTCAACAGCTGCTCAGAGCCCACTGAGCATGTGAGTGTCAGACACTTTCCAAGATGGTGACCCCCTGTGACAAGTTTGAAGTCCTGGATCATTTCTGCTATTGAGAAGCTAAAACTTTAGGCTGGTGCAATAAGTTGAGAATATATTGGCTGTATTAATTTTTAGGGTTTAGTTTTCCTTTAACACTTAATTCTTAAGACTTCAGTGACACCAAGAGGTACGACAAATTGCATTGGTTTAATATTTTAGCTGAGGGCCCTAACGAGATGATCTAAACAGATTTGCGATGAAGGCGCTGCTCCTAACTTGTCTACTTATACCCTATACAGGGAAGTAGTCAAATTTTGTGAGTTATCTGTGAGATGGATAGGAAGATGGCATCACAATATGACTGATTCTCAGTAAAGCTGAAGGCTGCCCAGTGATATTGGTGAATACTTAGATTAATTGTATTAGACATGGACAAACGTTTCCAGTTATTATATAAGCCCAATGGAACCACACAATATATAAATCTCTTGTCAAAAGAAAAAAAACAAAAAACATTGTTTTGCTCATAGATCTGCAGATACGGCAACATCCGTTTCATATAGTCACTGCTTCCCTCAAGGGAAACCAATTTGTACTGATAATCACATTTAAACACACTCGGCTCACTTCCCAGTCAATAGAGATTGATGGTTATTAATTTTTCCCATGCAGAAACATACTTGGGTTATTTATAAACAAATTGGGAGCTGTCGTGTATACCCTGTGATTACTAGGTGGTTCTTTATTAACCTACAGGTACTCGGTCATACCTAGTTTTCATGATGATAATCTATTCTGTACACAGCAGTGCTTATTACCACCAGAGATAACTTACCTTAATCAGTGCAGTTATCTATATCAACCCATCAGCAATTACCTTTGATTGGTCTGCAAGCTTTTGCAAAGGTCTGGTTGCTATGAGTTATTGCACTGGTACAGTTTTTCACGTATACTAATGTTTGTCCCTATATTTACCTCTTAATTAGCTGCATAGTTTAATGCACATTAAAACTTTTATATAAATGTTCCTATTTTCTTCTACAAATCTTGAGTGACCACTATGAAATTGTGATCTCCACTGCTCCGTCCTTTGACTGCAGTCCCTAACAGGGTGTTTTTGTAAGATTTGTGTGTTCTACGTTCTGTAAACACTTTGCTTTTCTAGTGCCTTTTCTGAATAGATTGTATGTGCCTTCACAAAATGCCTGTTGTTTAAAATCGTAACATCAATATTTATATTTTTATACTACATCCTTTGTACTAACAGCATTTTGAACAATAAAAGAGAATTTGCTACAAGCTGACATTTTCCTTATTCTTAAGGTGGCCATAGATGTTAGTTACTATCTTTCCTGCAACCAATGTCCCCAGGACAGATCATTTGTTTTCTATACAGACATGTTCGAGCTGAATCGTCAAATATACAAGTATTCTATCTGTATCTGAAACTTCAGTAGTAACAGTGGCTGATGTTCGGGTGTCTTCAAAGTCGCCCAATCAAAATCTTCATTGCTGACCTATCGGCGAGCCAACCGATATCCAAGTCTTCTGCCGATATTGGTTGTGTTCTGTCCTACCATACACGCACCAAATTCATTTTGTACAATGTTATCTGTGTGTTTGTGGCTACCTTTAGGGGCAAATTTGCTAGCGACCGCTTCACAACACTTCGCCGGGTGTAAATTCGCCGGGACATCGCTAATTCCCTATAATGCGAAATTGTGTCCAGGGCGCCAAACGATGGCGACGTTGGGCTAGCGTTGGCTAATTTGCATACGACGGGAAGTGAAAGTTGTATGGACGTATATGTTGCAGCAAATACATTACATTACAAAAGCCCAGGGAACCTTAATAAAATAGAGTTGTTATAATGCCCTACGCATGAGGCCAGCCCAGTCAGGGCTGCTCCTATCAAATGTGGGGCCCAATTGGGACCATGTTGGCGGGGCCCCTAGACAAAGTGTTGCTGGCTACTGACACACCAAGTATTTAGGAAAATAAGGGCATACAGGCACAAAATAGAAAGGAAGGGGGCAGACAAGGTAAGAGAGTGAGAGGGATGAAATAGGGGCACATAATAGGGGCACACAGGGTAAGAGAGAGAGGGAGGAAATAGGAGAGTGGACTGGGCCAATTAGTTTTTGGGCAGGCTGGGCCGATTCAGCTTGGGAGCAGGCTTGGTTGGATTGGGGGCAGGCAGGGCCTATCAAGGTTGGAGGAAAGCTGGGCCTATGAGAGTTGGGGGCAGGCTAGACCTATGGAGTTGGGGGATAGGCTGGCTTATCAGAGTTGGGGGTGGGCTGGACCTATGGATTTGGGGATGGGCTATACTCTCAAAGTTGGGGGCAGGCCAGGCAGCATCATGTGCTGAGGGAAATATTATCTGTGGTGCGGGGCCCACAGAGGTGCGGGGCCCAATTGGTCCAAAAGGCCTAAGACCGGCCCTGAGCCCAGTGTACAGTTTAAGTGCCATATGTTAAGAAATGTAGGGGGGCACCCGGTTACCGTAAAAATATTTTCAGTAAAATCCGCATCTTAGTGTATTTGCGTAGTTACGTCCATTCGCCAGAGCGAAAATTCGCCTGGCGTTAGAGTGCGGATCAACACTAGCGTCTATCTCCTTCGCTAGCGAAGTGATGAATGCACCCGTTGGGGGATCGGCGTAGTTATGAAATTACGTCACACTGGCAAATTTTTTTTGGGGAATCTGCCCCTTATCCTCCACTCTTAAAGAAGTAGGAGTACTTTTAGTATTTTAGTATCTGATAGAATGACGTTCAGTGAACAACCTCCTCGTGTGTAGGCAGTAACAGGAATGGCACTGCAAACACGGATCTTGGACAGAAACCACTGGTGTGTGTGTTTTTTTTTTTTTTTTTTCATTTATAGTAAACCCCACAACACCTGGCAGTATAGAAGCAGTGCCAACTTCAGCCTCCGCAAGCCTTCATTAATATCCACCCATGTCTAATGCCCAAACTTTCCAGTGTAAAATAGAGGCATTGCCACCAACCACCCAGTTCTTTTCAGCACAGGAACTACATTGCCATTGTTTTTTTTCTAGCAGAATATTACTTAAGCAGAACCACTCTGGGGGGATAGAATCGAAATCGTATGGAATACACTTTATGGGAGTACATAAGACTGCTTGGTCAATATGTCATATATGACTTTATATAAATAAAGGAAAATCATACTTATTAGGAGTGGCAATTTGTAAGGCACGCCACAGTGAATATAATTGCTAACCTTGGCCCCTGGGCCAGTTCTCCTCTTTGACGGAAAATCCAGGAATATCTTGTATTTAAACCTGCAGCCATCCTTAAAGGGATTCTGTCGTGATTTTTATTATGTAGTTTTTATTTCTAAATTACACTGTTTACACTGCAAATAATTCACTCTACTATATAAAATGTTATTCCTGAACCAGCAAGTGTATTTTTTTTGTAATATTGGTGTGTAGGCGCCATCTCGGGTCATTTTACCTGGTCATGTGCTTTCAGAAAGATCCAGCACTTTAGGATGGAACTGCTTTCTGACAGGCTGTTGATTCTCCTACTCAATGTAACTGAATGTGTCACAGTGGGACCTGGATTTTACTATTGAGTGCTGTTCTTAGATCTACCAGGCAGCTGTTATCTTGTGTTAGGGAGCTGTTATCTGGTTACCTTCCCATTGTTCTGTTGTTAGGCTGCTGGGGGGGAGGGGTGATATCACTCCAACTTGCAGTACAGCAGTAAAAGAGTGACTGACGTTTATCAGAGCACAAGTCACATTACTGGGGGCAGCTGGGAAACTGACAATATATTTAGCCTCATGTCAGATTTCAAAATTAAATATAAAAACTGCTCTTTTGAGTGCAAAATTCTGCTGTAGCAGCAATGAATCGTTTTGAAAAAAACTTTTTTCCCAGTATCCCTTTAAGTAATTTGTGGGATGTTCCTCTGGCTGTGCATGCTCAGTTTTTTGGTTCCTACAAATACCCTTCCATAGTCCTGCACTTTATGTGTAGTATCGTAATGTTTTGCATTAATATGTATGTGACAACCTTAGTAATTGGGTAGTTGCTCAAAGAAGTCCAGATGGTTGCTCACATCAGGTCCGGACTGAGAATTAAAATAGGCCCTGGCATTTCAGGTACACAGAGGCCCAATCAGTCCACATAGAGGCCCACTAAATAGTGTTTTTCTATGGGACCTTATAGTAGCCCCTCTGGCATTTGCCAGAACCCACAGATTTCCAGTCCGGGCCTGGCTCACATAGAACATATTCCAGGTCAATACATTTTTCAGTGAAGAGGAGCAGTGGAGTAACTAGATGTTACTGGGCCGCACAGCAAATAAATTTTAGGGCCCCCAACATATCCAGAGGTTGTCCTGTTTTACTAATAGATGTTGAAATTGAGCATTATTTGGGCCTCATGGGGCTATACCTCCTGGGTCTGCTTCCTCTGTAGTTACATCCATGAAGAGGAGCATGCCATGATGAGCACCTTCTCATTTAAACTAGCCTTTTAAACCTTGAATAGGTAGGGAATAGATGTGAGCCCCTGAGGAGATGGAAGAAACAAAGGCCAAAAGCAAAGGAAATAAAATCTATGCTGGAAGAAGCTGTAAGGCCAGGGCCAGACGACTTTGGATCTTGAACTACGTTTCTCCACAGGCTGAGAATCCGCTGCCCCGCTGCTGTTCTGCTCCTGCTCTGTCTGCACCCGGAAGCATTGGTTCCGCTCGGGTGCAAACAGACATGGCTGGTTTCAGCGCCGAAACAGGACATTTCGCAAAATCTGCCCGCAGTTAGAAAGCCAAAGGGAGCAGCAGGATAGTAGATGCTCCACCTGCGGAGAATCCGCTTTGGTATGGCCCTAGCTAGAACCAGTATGAAAGTGACTGTATTTTAAGATAGTACCGTGAGTCCTGGTGAGACTGTTAAAAAGGGTGGTGCCTTTATGGGCTGTGCTTTATGGCACAGCATCTATTATCATTTAGGGGCTTCTTGTATTTGCAGGAGATTGTTGCCCACAGAAGGGGTGATTTATAGCTGCTGTACCAGTATGGGTGAATTTGTATGTGGGTGTGTATAAATACACCAAATGTTTAATCTCATTCTGTTTATCTTTTCTATATTATATCTGTGCTGAAATAAGAAAGGGGGAGTTCTTGGTCTATTCCAGCTCTAGCTCCTAGCAATTCCTTTTTTTTTTTTAATCAGGAATGTTTGTAGGTATGTAAAAAATACTAAATGTTTTAATATATGAAAAAAACTGAAAAAAAGAAATTATGAAGTAAATGCTAAATCGGGTATACTTGCCCTTTAAACTGTTCACAGTAACTTTAAACCTACAGGCTTTTCTAAGAGCTTGCTTGAATGTGTACATTACATATATATAGACTGTCATGTGCAGGAATACCACTAGATGTCTGTATTTAGTTTAATATGTCTTGCTCTTTTTCTGCAGCACCAATGTGGAACAACTATGGCCACCGTGGCCACATGGAAATAGCTCAGATGTCTGGATGGCAATGCATTGCAAGCATTTAAAGGGGCAATCTACACATGCACTCAACATGAGTTAAATGTTTTACATGCTTTCTTCCTTCTTTTTATGAAATTTACTTGCTATTTTAGTTGCTATTTTAGTTTTCCTTTAGTCTTTTGTCAGAGCAGTTGTGGGAGGAGGTGAGGACACTACCTGTGTTTTAGCAGAGGCTATTCTCAATACTGTCTATGGCAGGGTTTTTTTTTTGGCATTCTGTAGCCACAAAAGGTAGCTGCTGCTAGTAGTTCCAGCTACTAATAGCAGCCACAGCCAAAACCATGCTGAGAATTGCCCTTAGGGTAAGGCCACACAAGGAGATTCGGGGAGATTTTGTCGCCTAGCGACTAATAGCCTCGTCTTTTGAGCGAATATCTCCCCGAACTGCCTCTGCGTTTTTCCCCATAGGTTACAATGCAAAGTCGCTTGCGCTAATGCGACGCGGCAATGCTTTATATAGTCGCCCAAAGTTGCCTCAGTGTCGCCTCGTGTGGACTAGCCCTTAGGGTCAGGGCACACAGGCAGATTCGGGGAGATTAGTCATCCGGCGACAAATCACCTCTTCTTTGGGGCGACTAATCTCCCCGAACTGCCTCCCCATCGCCTAAAGTGTAAATGCCGGCAGTTTCCTCAAGAGGCAACTTCAGAAAACGAAGCGTTCCGAGTGCCATCCTGCCGGCGATTTACATTTCTAGCCGTCGGGAGGCAGTTTGGGGACATTGGTCGCCCCGAAGAAGAAGAGATTTGTCGCCGGGCTACTAATCTCCCCGAATCTGAGCGTGTGCCCTGACCCTAAGGGTGGTGGCAGACAAATCTCCCCTACTTTGGAGGACTAATCTCCCCAAATGCCTTCCCACCAGCAAGAATTTGAACCGCTGGCAGGATGGCATATATTTCCGAAGTTGTCTCACAAGGAAACTTCTGGCAACTTCCGAAATCCGAAGCGATTCGTATTCCATCCGTCTGGCGATTCATATTCCATCCGTCTGGCGATTCATATTCTTGCCGGTGGGAAGGCATCTGGGGAGATTAGTTGCTCACAGTAGAGAAGATTCGTCACTGGGTGACAAATCTCCCCATCAGTCACCATCCTTAAAGTAAAAATAAAACAATGAATGAAACACAGTGCTCATATGGAAATTATGTGCATTTTGCCCCTGGAAAGATGGTGTTTTGCTGACTGGGGGAAATCAAATCACCCCTAGATACCCTGCTATATAAGTGAATAGGGATTTTGCAATCCCTATGACAGACCAGGAGGTTAGTCACCCCTGATAAATATCTTCTGCAGATGACTAATCTGCAAATGCTTTACCACCGGCAATAACGTAAAACACAGGAAAGAAAGCATTTAAAGGAGATTTGTTGCCCACAGAAGAGGTGGTTTATTGCAGGGGACTAATCTCCTGGTCTGCCATCAGCCTTAATATGTTACAAGTGTCAGTCCTATTCACCACTATGACAAGATTTGTCTGTAATGGTTGTACTGTACAGTCTGTACTCAGCCGGGAGATTGAACAGTTCCTACAGGGAACCAAATGTTCATTCTGATATATTTAACCTTTGCTAAATGTACAGTCTCTGTCAGTTATAATGGAAAGTACTGAAAATTGTACACGGATCAAATAGAGGGGCTGATTGGAGAAAAGTTCTGTTGCAAAGAAAATCTAAATATATCCTGTACATACACTGACTTGACTGCTTCCTAAGGGCAAAAATGATAAATATAGTTGTGAAAATGAAATGTGAAATGGATGTGTACGGTATTCTATGTGTGTTGTTTTAACTGTATTATTGTTATTTATTGCACTAAACAGGGCAAAACATGAAATTGCCAACTTTGTTGTTCTTAAGGGCATTCCCTGGAGGAGTTTAAGGTAAGTAATCATTGCCACTCCACACAAAACCCAACTGCATAATTAATTACTCCACCTTTGTATGTAAAAGGAAGTTATTGTTTATACAATGCTCATGATTTATTTAAATAACTCGCCTTATAGGTGTTGTTCACCTTTCAAAAACTTTTAATCAGTTTAGTTGTTTTCAGATTAATCATCAAAAACAAAGATTTTGTTCAGTTGCTTTCCATCTTTTATTCTTTTACTGTTTTTCAAAAATTGACGTTGAATGTTCCTGTCTCTGGTGTTCCAGTCTGGCAGCTCAGTGATCCAGGTGCAGATTCTGAAATGTTACAGTTTGTTATATTGGATGATACATTTCTCAGCAGCATCTGTGGAATAATAGCAACTATTGTTTCAATTAAACAGCTGCCTTTGATGAAATGTATCAACGAATATATCAATATAGAACAGTTAGGGCCAGATTTACTAAGCTCGAGTGAATAATTTGAATGCAAAAATATTCAAATTTCGAAGGATTTTTTTGGGTACTTCAACCACTGAATTGTTCAAATTTGATTGAATCGTAAAAATCGTTCGAATATTCGACCATTCGATAATCTAAGTACTGTCACTAAAAAAAAAACAAAAAAAAACTTTGACTTCATACTTCGCCAATTTAAACCTACCGAAGTGCAATTTTAGCCTATGGGGACCTTCCAGAGCACTTTTCTACGTTTTTTTTTGATCAAATAAAAATCATTCGATGGATCGTTTAAAATTTAATTTCATCGTTCGATCGAACGATTTTTATTTTTGCGCTAAAATCCTTCAAATTCGATATTCGAATTCGAAGGATTTTACTTCGAGGGTCGAATTAGAATAAGCGAACTCTTCCCATTTAAGTGGTAAGTCTCCTGCGGTTACTGCGGGGGATTTTTAAATTCTATTTTGGCATTTTTTCTCCATTATATAGATACCCAAGGGCCGCCCCCCCCCCCCAAAAGCAGGGTCGGACTGGGCCGGCAGGGCACCAGGAAAAAACCCGGAGGGCCCCCGACTCTTGTGGGCCCTGCTGGCCCAAGTCCGCACCCACATCTTCTTAATGCCGCGACCCCCTTGTCGGAGGTTGTGGCAAAAAAAAATTGTGTATGCACAGAACCGTGTTACCACATGCATACGTACTAACGCGGCACCGCGCACAAACGCTGGCGCAGCAGGGGGGTCAGAGGGGGCCCTGGGGCAGTAGTCCTGGTGGGCTCTGGGCCCCCGAGTCCGACACTGCCCAAAAGCTGCCAACCTTGATACAGGCCCTAGGGTGCCTATATATAAATATGGCCCTGTTTAGACATATGTGTGACCCTGGTCATTTGAGAAAATGCCGATGCTTGTATAAGTGATGGTAGATGAAAACTTGTGGCATGCAATAAAGTATTATATTCCAAATCTGTACCGGATGAAGATGTTTGCTCATTCCTACTCCATACCTTACTCTGTGGTAGTTTAGTGTGAATATTAGATTGCAAGCTCTATGAGGGAAGGAACTGATGGGATTAATGACATGTCTGTAAAAGCAGTGCGTAAACATGTCAGCGTTATAAAACAAAATAAATAAAATACATGATAATAATGTTATTATAACCGAGTCGTGGCACAAATACTATGAGTGGAATTGGGGTGTTGTGAAACTAAACAAATATTGTAGTTTAATCACAAGTTTCCATTTTGTCCGAAAAATGCAGATAACGAAGACTCCTTGAATTCTAATCTTTACATTCTATTCAAACCATTTTATTTGTTCGCAAACAGCTTTTTTAGCTCGCCCTCCCCCATGTTTGCCTTTAGCAGGAGACGCATTGTAATCTGATCTTTCTGTTTTTGCTGCAGTGAAAGTTGGAGGAGGGGGAGAGAGATAGAGGAGGCAGTGGAGGAATTCAGCCAAGATGGAATTTTCCAGAGGCTTCACGCTTAAAAAACAACTTGCGCAATGTGAGCATAATAAAGATCCTGTCTGTACATGTCCTACCCACCCCTGCCATTATAAATTCCCTTAGTCTTGTACAGGCCTTAAAATGACTATGATTTATACTTGGGAACCCTACAGAAAGGTGGTTCTTATCAAGTAAAAGTGACTTTGATTGTAAAATTATTTGCTTGCCTAAACTTAAAAGTAACAATGGAACAAAGTTCCCCCAGCTAAAGTGTGGGCTTTATTATATGTATAACTTTATTAGTAAAGCACTGTTAAGGAGCCGCAGCACCGTACAATGCATACAAGAACAATATAAATAAAATATTTACCAATATTTATTGAAAATGTATAGGAATTAGGGCTTCATGGGGCCCCTGTACCTCCTGGGCTGCCCTGCAGCTGCAGGGTTTGCTTCTTCTGTAGCTACGCCTCTTATTTGCAAATAAAGCGCTACGCAATATGTTGGCGCTATATAAATACTTGTTAATAATAATAGGAGCCCTTTACCCTACACTTTCCAAAATTCCTTAGCAAGTAAACGCATACTGGGAGTTATAGTTTCTTAACATCTGCAGACCCAAGGTGAAGAAACAATGCTCTACAATTACAAAATGTTAGGACGTTGAAGCACACTAAAATAGTTAAAAAATTATAACTGCTAAAACGGTGGTTTGAAATTTGTTTTTAAATAGCACACAACAAAGTGCCCCATGGTTTTTTTTTCCCTACAATGCAGAATATTTTCAGCGCAGCCATGAACTAAGTTGTGCATGTGTGTTTTTGTGAATTGCACACAAGTTGCAGCCAGCATTATGAGAGCACATATGGGGTAAAGGGGTTGTTCACCTTTAAATTTCTTGTATGATGTACCGAATGATATTATGAGACAATTTGCGTTTGGTTTTCATTTTTTATAATTTGTGGTTTTTGAGATATTTAGCTTTTTATTCAGCAGATTTTTAGTTTGCAGTTTCAGCAATCTGGTTGCTAGAGTACAAATGACCCTAGCAACCATGCACCGATTTGAATAAGAGACTGAAATATGAATAAGAAATGGTTGGAAAAGAAAAAAAGTAGCAATAATGTTGTTTGTAGCAACATTTGTTTTTTAGATGGGGTAAGTGACTATACCGTAAAAATGAATGTGGCTAAAAATGCCATATTTTATATACTGAACGTATTGCATCAGCCTAAAGTTTCAGCTTGTCAATAGCAGCAATGATCCAGGACTTCAAACTTGTCACAGGGGGGTCACCATCTTGGAAAGTGTCTGTGACACTCACATGTCACTGGGCTCTGAGCAGTTGTTGAGAAGCTAAGCTTAGGGGTCGTCACTAATTATCAAGCAGAAAATGAGGTTGACCAGTAATAGAAGCTGATGCTACAGGACTTATTATTAAATTCTGATGCTAATTGCACTGGTTTCTGTCCTGCCATGTAGTAATTATCTGTATTAATTACTAATCAGCCTTATATTGTGACATTTATATTCTATGTGTACTGTATATTGTGAGTGGGTCCCTAAGCTCAGTAGGTGACAGCAGCACAGAGCATATGCAGTGAATCAGCAGAGACACAGAATCTTTGGAGACACAGATCTTTACTGCCAAAGGGCTGTAGTTGCCTTGGGCTGGTACAGAAGCACAAAATATAATGTGCAACATTTCTAGCTACTTCTTTAGTTAAGTTAGTTCTCCTGGAAAGAATCAGAAGAAGCCAAATACTTAAAAAACTATTAAAAAAAAAAGAAAGGCCATTTCAAATGTTACTTTTCACCCAGTCAACTGTTGGGGAGGGCCCAAATGTTCAGATCTGGGCTGGGAGTGAAAATAAGCCCAGGCATTTCAAGTACACAGAGGTGCAAATAGCCCCCACCAGCCCACTAAAAAAGTAATTGTCTATGGCAACTTTACAGCAGCTCCTCTTGTATTTGCCAGAATTCATAGATTGCCAGTCAGGACCTACCAGTATTACACACACAGATAAACTGTCACTTTGATCTGAAAGTGCCAATTTAGCAGATTTAGCAGATTAAAGGGGTGGTTCACCTTCAAACAACTAGTTGTTTTCAGATAGATCACCAGAAATAAGACTTTTTCCAATGACTTTCTGTTTTCTATGTGCGACCGTTTTTCTAATATTGATGTGTAAAGCTGCTCTGAGGGGGGGTCGCCGACCCTGTACATTTATCTTTGTCCCTGCTGAGCAGAATCTCTGGGTTTCAGGCAGCTGTTAGAATTGATAGTTTCTTATACTCCAGAGATGCTACTAAATGTTGCAAAATTGTAACAGTTTAGAGTCTGCACCTGAATTACTGAGCTGCCAGACTCAGGGGCGGAACTACCGGGGGAGGGGGGGTGCGAGCGGGCCAGGGCCCGCACCCCCTCAGGGCCCCCGGCAGTCCGCACACTGTGCATATCCCGGCCAGTTCCAGGTTTACGGAGGGGGGCGGGGGGCCCGGCTGCGCGTCCTGCGCCAGGGCCCGCCTCCCTCTAGTTCCGTTTCTGGCCAGACTGAAACACCAGAGACACGAAAATTCAACTTTAAACTAGATTTTGGAAAAACAGTAAAAAATAAATAATGGAAAGTAATTGAAAAAAGTCTTTATTTCTGGGAAACAATCTGAAAACAACTAAATTGAAAAAAGTGTCTGGAAGATGAACAACCACTTTAAGGGTTCAAGCACATGGGCAGATTCAGGGAGATTTAGTCGCCTGGCGACTTATCGTCTTTTCTGCGGGGCGACACTCTCCCCTGAATCTCTTACCTCACAAGGAAACTTCGGGCGACTTCAGACATCGAAGCACCGTAAGTGCATTGGACCTGGCATTTCACATTATAGCAGGGGATGCAGTTTGGGGAGATTGTTGCACCGCAGAATAGGTGATCAGTCGCCAGGCGACTAAATCTCCCCGAATCGGCCAATGTGCTAGCTCCTTAAATCTTCCCTGTATGGACAGCTTAATTCTACGGTTCCCTCATTGTGCACTTGCACATAATTCATCAGAACAGACTTGGCACTTAGCCATCAAATACTAAAAATTTTAGATGGTTTGTAACGTAACTATTTGCGATTATATGAGAGGGAAGAAACTGTAACTAAATAATTTCTAAAACTTGCAGTTTAGATATATGGTAAAAAAAAAATAAGAGCGCAACTAAAGTCATTATTTGGTTATGTCATTTGAAAATGATGTTTTGTTTATTTTTTTTCTTATATGTACCTTTCCTGTTTTATAGGACAAGGAAACCCTCTACCCCCTTTGAAACAGTGGCCTCCTGCGCAAGTTCTTCTTCACTAACTGCATGAAGCACTCCCCCAAGTGTCTGCCCCCCTTCAATGGTGCTTGGTCTGTAACAAAATGTTTATTTTACCCTAGGACTTGTCAGGTTAAACTCTACAGAAATCTGGCCAGCCACAGCATGTATTTTATATATATATATATATATATATATATATATATATATATATATATATATATATATATATATATATATATATTAGCTATGTAATTAGGGTGGTGAAACAGTTTGCTATTACCACAAGATAAACATTGCTTGCTTTCACAGCTGATAAGAAAAATCTGCTGGGCAGATTGAACTATAAATCAGATTGATGTCATAATGCTAGTGGTGACAAACAAAATTCCACTTTGCTAAAGCTTTTGTATCTCTAGACTTTTCCAGTAACTGCAGCTACTGCAGAATTACGCAGTGCGGTAAAAGCAAGTGAGCACTAACATGTGAGGGATATTTCATTGCCAAGGCTCCTTTAGCAGATGAGTTTTTTTATCTGAAGCTTTGGTGGTGAAAGATTGAGAACATTAAGAATAAAACAGCATTTTTATCCTTCTGCTTGGTCTGCTTTCTAAAGTAAAGAGTCAGTAGCTTATTGGCCTGTGTATGAGACCCTTCAACGGACCTCCCTGACCTCTGTCTGTCTGAAAATCAGGAAGAGGAGTGCATTGGCTTGTTGATGAAGTCCTCACCCCGACAGCCTGCCTGCTCTGCAATGAAGAGTTGTGGGACATTTTATTTGCCACATTTACTTTATTTTCCTTAACAGGCACAGGATCAAACTGTCTAGAACAAGAATCCCCAACCTTTTGAATCCGTGAGCAACATTCAGAAGTAAAAGGAGTTGGGGAGCAACACTAGCATGAAAAATGTTCCTGGGGGTGCCAAATAAGGGCTGTAATTGGCCATTTAGTAGCCCCTATGTGGATTGTCAACCTACACTGAGATTTTGTTTGGCAGTGCATCTGGTTTTTATACAACCAAAACTTGCCTCCTAGCCTGGAATTAAAAAATAAGCACCTGTTTTGAGGCCACTGGGAGCAACATCCAAGAGGTTGGAGAGTAACATGTTGCTCACTAGCTACTGGTTGGGGATCACTGGCCTAGAATATCCCTACTTTGGTCCCAATGTCAGGTTATTTTTGCCTGAAAAAAAAAAAAGTGCTGTGATGTATTTTCAAGTGAGAGTTGCAAGAGTAGCTCAGTTGTGCATTTGGCTTATTTATTTTGTCTCAAATGGAGAGAATTTTCAGACAATCTGACTTGCATGTCTGTATTTCTAAACAAGTACCTGGAAAAGAAAGCTTGCCTACTTGCTTGTCCAGTGTGTGCCAGAACAGTTAGAGAAGGTAGCAGAGCTATATACCTAGGGTCCTAGCGCACCCTAAAGGTGGCCATACACGGGCAGATAAAGCTGCCGATATCGGTCGTTTGGACCGATTTGACAGCTTATCTGCCCGTGTATGGGGGCTTCCGACGGGTCTTCCCGATCGATATCTGGCCACGATATCGATCGGGAAGGTTTGATTTTAAACCGACCGACCCGTCAGAGCCCCTTGGCGCATCGTAATTCGATCGTTCGGCCATACGGCCGAACGTTCAAATTACCCCCGATATAGCCCTGCCGTTAGTGGCATATCGGGGAAAGATCCGCTCATTTGGCGATGTCGCCAAACGAGCGGATCTTTGAGTCTATGGCCACCTTAACTGTTGCACTCTAGTGACATGTCTCTGCTGCCTAGTTATGGTCTTCTCCAGAAATGCAGAGTCCTTTCAAGTGACAGACTGCTATTTGGAGGCTATACCCAACAGGCCCAGACACTGACAATCCAAACCTCCCAACTGTACTGTTTTGCGGGACAGTCCCAATTTTTACAGCTCAACCTGCAGTCCCGGGTTTCTTACTGAAATGTTCCGACTTTCTCTTTGATCTCCTGCACTGAACAGCCAGACAAAGATACAAAGTTTCAAAATTAATTGGCTTTTGACAGAGAATAGATACTTAAATACTTTTGTAACAATTTAAGATAAGCCGGTCTCTTACAGTGCAAAACAGCGGAGGGGCCTGTACCCTTTTGGATGAGAGGAGGATAATTCTGGCAGCGGTGTTTAATACAGACTGTAGAGGGGAGAGATGGGAGTTAGGGAGGCCAGTTAGTAGAAGGTTACAGTAATCTAGTCTGGATAGGATGAGAGCGTGCATGAGCGTCTTGACCGTAGCAGGTGAAAGGAAGGGACGGGTTTTGGCAGTATTGCGTAAAATAAAGTGACAGGTTTATAGGAAGGCCGGTATTTTTTTGCAAAAAAGGTGGCAACCCTACTCAGTCGGCGCAGGGGACACAATTGCCCAATGCCCATGCATTGACAGTTACTATTTATTGAGCTGGTGGTAGGGTTGCCACCATTTCTTGAAAAAAATACCTGCCTTCCTATATTTTTATGCATTTCCCCATCAATAACATAGGGATCAAGCTTAATTTTAACCGGCCAGGCCGGTAAAACACCGGGCAGGTGGCAACCCTAGCTGGTGGGGGGCTGTTTGGCAAAGTGTAATTGAAATGCAGCAGCCAGGGCCTATTTGGGATCCCAGCCTGATTCCCACAGCCACTCCATATTCATTTTGGCCGCAGTTACAAAATGGTTGATGTTGCAGTTATTATGGCATTAAAAACCAACTACTCAGCTCCTACTAATCTCCCTGTCACTATGGTTTTCTAAAGGATCTTTCATTTACTATATGTGCCTAACAAGGGAATGATACTGTCTGATTGTATCATCTTTCACATTCATTAGACAACACAAGGCTTGGAGCTACATGTGACTAGGCGTTATTATGGAGTTGGATACTACTTTTTAGTCACATTGTAACTTGAAAAAGTATTTTATGTAGACTTTCCAATCCTAAGCATGTTGCTTAGTTCAGTAAATAGTTCAGTAACATTCTAGAACTTCAACATGCTCGACCCCGCCTTTCTTTGTTTATTGTTAAGTATCCGTCATAATGCGGCTCTAACCGGCTTCAGCCGGACCTACACGACAGTAAAGTAATTTGAAGCAGAGGAGAAATCATTCCGCAGCTACTCAAGCACTGACGTAATGTATAAGAATAATGAATGAGATCAACCCGCTAATTACGTGCGTTTCAATTTTAATATCATTCCGCCGATTCTCCGAAGAAAATAACCGCTAGTTTTAATTGGCCCGCACATTTAATACCTGGTGGCGTTCTGTATGCGCATCGCTTATTTTAACAAGAAGTATTTCGAAAACGCTGATTAGTTCAATTGACTTGTTTTATCGAGGGACTTAAAATTCATTTTCGCGCATGCGCATTTCAAGGGTTGTTGTTGACCGTTTCATTTCGTGAATTACTACGTCACTAACTTTGCGAAAGTGGTCTTATTTATAAAGCAGAGAACCGGACTACAATTTGTTGTTTTGAAATAGAACGCTGATCTAGGTTATTCGAAATGGGACTCGGTGCTGGGACTAACTTCATACAGCGGAAGGATTTTTTTCGTCGACCGGGCGGTCTGCGTCCAAGCGTATAAAAGGAGGCGGTCGAAGCTTACGTGACTATTCAGCTGGATGGGTGAAGAGATGAAAGCTGCTGAGAAGTGGGTTAAAGACCGCAATTCTTTTGATCGTGGCCGTGTGGTAGGTATGATGGCTAAGCCACTGCCACCGTGTGTAAGTATACTTAGGGTGGATGGGAATGGCTTGCACAGGCACTGAATATATAGTATTTTTATAATGTACAATTTCTGTAAGAATAGAGCTATATAGCTTTTATTCTATGCAACAAAGCTTTATTTGATCAATCCCAATCATGAGGGTGTTCTTCCCTCATTTAATTAAAGTATTGGTCATATTATTGGCATTACATAGGTTTTTTTTCACCTAAAACTAGTTTTTTATTGGATTTTCTTGTCAGAGGGGCCCCTAAAGAGCCACAAGACTTGTTTCTGATACACCTTTTCTTGTATTACTCCTAAATGGAGGCCCTTCTTAAAGGCACAAGTGATTGCTTGGTTCTGTAAAAGCATATACAGTAGAACCCCCGTTTTACGTTTTTTTTAGGGGACCAGAAAAAAATGGGTGTAAATTTAGGGAAATTTATTAATCATAATATATAGGTGGGACCACAAAACAACAATGTAAAATGAAGGAAAACTTAAAATCAGGGGATGTAAAATTGAGTTTTAACTGTATATTTGTGGCTCATTTATTTTAAACCCCTAATCGCTGTAGACCAGAACAAGTTAATTGCAATGCTGCGTGGAGATGGCATTTTTACACCTGCCAATCAATGCGCCTCCTGCTAACTGCCAGCAAATAACAAAGTTATAGGCATGTGCTTTTGGGTTTGTGTGTATTTCTCTGGGTCTTCTAATTTTCAGGATTTTAAAAAGAGCAAGAGGGTACCTTGAAATAAAAGGCTCGTCTTTGTGAAGATTCAGTTCCATGGACTGCATACACCGTAACTGAAAAACAGTGTGATTACAGTAATATTTTGGGTGTAGAGTATGTATAGTGGCACTTAGGTTTGCTCAGAGATGCTAGAGACTATTGTCTTTTAGGACTGCAGCAGTAATCATACGTGATTATTCCCTTTGGGTGGGGTGTAGCATATGATGCACATGCTACATTTAGATGTGGGTGGAAAGGGTGTGTCCAGTATCTTAAAATGGGGCATATCTAGTTCCTTAGTCGGAACAGCTGCTAGAGTGCAAATGCGCAAACACTAGGTGGCGTTTAAATTCTCCGCACCTGTTATATAAGGCAGTAGAGATGTTATTTATTTTTGGGTTTGGTGGGAGGGGATGGGGGGGGACATTGAGACTTCTCCAATTTTATTTTCCAGGTATGGCTCAACCTTGGGATCACTTGAAATGAAGTTGACTAGGCTTCATCATCAAATCTGTATTTTATATAGGTTTTTGGGGGGGGGGGAGAGGGGGCTTTAATGAGTTATTTTAGATGTATTCTGGAAACTCTCAATAAACACTTTTCTCAGTGACGGATGGTTGGGGATGAGTGAAACTTAAACATGTAAACCACCTATGAGACTGTTTGTAACTGTTGCTCTGTACCTGTGTTTCTGTGGGAGGGGGATTATTAAATGGAAACGTTTAGATTTTTTTCAGAGTACTATGCGTGTCCAGCAGATGGCTACAATGGACCATTTACTTGAAGCATCCCATAGCCTGAGATGTACATCTGCCTGCAGTGTCCTTTTAGGATCAGGAGTCCCTCCTTTGGCCTTAGATATTCATACCTCTGGCCTTACTTCCTCATAAAATCCACATTACCAGTAGCTTCCCTCCCTTAAAGGACAGACCATCTTTCCTGCTTGTCACCAAGTTGCCTTCATAAAGATGGACTTAGGTGGAGGCCCTTGTTCTTGGCAATGCGTTCGGTGAGGAAAAAAAAAAAAACCGAACCAAGTATAAGAGGAGCCCCTTCTTGAACATTCATCATTTATTTCTACATAAAGTGTTGCTGAATAACGACAACATGGACTATGGTACAAACCGTATGCTGAAAATTGTGCTTAAGTATATACCATGGTGTCAAATGTAATTCATAAATTAGTTGTTTTTTTTTTTTTGGTTTTTTTTCCTGTAAGGTATAGGCTTTCATGTATTTAATACTTTGCTGTGTGTGCTATACTATGCAATATCTAATATTTGTATTTTTTTTTTTATGGCTTTGCTCATCTAAGTGCCATGTCTTTACGTTCAGAGCTTTGTGTACTGCACATGCCTCCTGTGTTTAATTCTAGGCCTTTTTTGCCCTGTAGTTGGGGCAGTTTAGTGTGTGTCTTGTTCCTAAACCACTTTGTCTAAATGAGATTGGGTAGAGGACTAACAAAAGTTATTGCTGAATGAAGGTATCAAATGATATATAATACTACTACTGCACAAAAAAACTCTTAAACTACAGTGTCAACTTGAATCAAGACTTGAGTCTTCGGAGAAAAGCCGTGTGCAAAAGATGCTCATCATCTGTGAAAGGAAAGGACCAGCTTGTTCCAGCGCTGCATTGGCTTCATAATCAAAAGGCCATTACTCCGGGGGGCACATTATATAACCCTGACTACAGCATATCCAGTATGGACTTAAAAACAACTATAATCAGAGTATAAACGTGGTTCTAAACCTAATAAGTAGTGTTTTGGTCTAAAAACCTAAATACAAATTATATGGTTGGTGATCTTGAAGAGCTTAGGGACAGATTGAGGGTATTAATCATTCAGCGCATTATGAGGGTATTTACTTATCACTTAATACCTTATTCAGCAGTCTGGTCTGCTTTACAAAATGATGTAGATTCTCACGTAACTGTGATGGGAGCTGTATAATGAAATAAAGCATGGAGCAATAAAAGAAAAAAAAAAAAGGGGGAAGAGTATAAATATCTATGCTAACAAAATGCTTGTTGGTATCCGTACACAATGTACTACCTAGTGGATATTATGATAAACAGCATGTCCTGTTAAAAGAGGCTTGTTTTGTGGGTTCCATAAAATAGGAAACTAATTTACACACTGTATTGGAGGTTGTGTCTGGATTTTATGGGTAAAAATGGCATGTCAGAATTCAATAAGTGCCTCCGTATAAGTGAAATGGAAAAAACTGCATTTTTCTAGACCACTGCATTTTATGAAGCTTTTTAAACCCAATTTACATATTTTCAAATATGTTTACGATTTTACGTTTAATGTATTGCAGCACAGCCATAATAAAAGTCTGGTTTCTGATTTAAAAGTTGTTTGCCAATATTTTTATAACCATTTATTTAACAAAGCTGATTGGACTTTATTTGGTAAGTGTGTTTACAGTATTTTTTCCCTATTGCTCAGATAACTTAAACTATGCTGCTTGATTCATTCAAAATGTTTTAGCAGGTTGTAGGTCTCACAGTGATATCTAAAAAACCTTAATGAAGGTTTAGTAACACTTTCTGTCTCATTTCTATTTAAACCGTGGCAAAGGGATATCTGGATCATGAACAGAGGCGTCCTTCAACTCCAGGATGTGCTTTATTCTGTAAGTAAAGTCGTTCCAGATTTACTGTAGATTTCTTAGTCTATGACAGTGATCCCCAACAAGTAGCTTGTGAGCAACATGTTTCTCTCCAACCCCTTGGATGTTGCTCCCACTGGCCTCAAAGCAGGTGCTTATTTGTGAATTCCAGGCTTGTTTTGGTTGTATAAAAACCAGGTGTACTCCCAAACAAAGTCTTCTGAAGGTTGACCATCCACATAGGGGTTACCAAATGGCTAATCACAGCACTTATTTTGCACCCCAAGAACATTTTTCATGCTTGTGTTGCTCCCCAACTCCTTTTTCTTCTGAATGTTGCTCACGGGTTCTAAAGGTTGAGGATCCCTGGTCTATGGATTCACAGAGAAAAAGCTTTGTGGCTGAGAATCAGATCTGCTTGGTGTTCCTGCTCTATTGATTTGAATCCAATCAGGTTGGGTGAGCTTACACGCAGTGGAGCTGATGCAGAGGTCAACCTGGAGATGCCTCCTTCTGTGTATTTTGGTTAATCTCCACTTCAGCTCCACTGTGTGCTGCTGATTGGACTCAAATCCACTAAGCAGATCTGCTTCTCTCAGCCGCAAAAATACACAATCTGACAACAAGTGGAGCCTTCTGCCTGTGTGCCCCTGGCCTTAAAGGACAAGCAAACCCGATTTCACTTGGAAGGCCCTAAATGATATACCTCCCCTTAGTGAAATGGATAACTACGTTGCACATGTTGAATCTGTTTGTGATGGGGGAAAGACGAGTGAAATGCAGCTGCAGCGAATAGTTTTTTTGTGGGCCAAACACTTTTCCTTGTCCTTGACTCTATTTATTATGGCTGCGTGCACTCGCAGGGAAATTGAACTGCTGATCCATGTTATTCATTACATGCGTAGTACCTCTTAAAAAGCCTGTTGCAGAGAATTAACATTCCCTAATATTTCCTTTTGTGTGTGGAATTTGGGCTTTTTTGACAGATTAAAGGGGTGGTTCACCTTCAAACAACTAGTTTCCAGATAGATCACCAGAAATAACTTTTTCCAGTTACTTTCTATGTGTTTTTCTAATATTGAAATTTAAATGTAATTTTTCACCTTCAGAAACAGCTCTGGGGAGGCTGACCCTGTAAACTGTTCTAAATTGATACATTTAGTTGATACATTTCTTATCTTTGTCCCTGCTGAGCAGAATCTCTTGAGTTTCATTACAGGCAGCTGTTAGAATTGATACAATAGTCGCTAATACTCCAGAGATGCTGCTGAGAAATGTATCAACTAAATGTTGCAAAACTGTAACAGTTTAGAGTCTGCTCCTGAATTACTGAGCTGCCAGATCCAAACACCACAGAAAAACAGTAAAAAATAAATAATGGAAAGTAATTGAAAAAAGCCTTTATTTCTGGGGAACAATCTAAAAACAATTGAATTGAAAAAAGTTTTTGGAAGGTGAACAACTCCTTTAAGGATCACACAGGGCTGCTGAAAAACAGAGGCTAATAAATACCCTTGTGAGTGTAGGGGTTAATTCTCAGCCTGTGTTTTTTTTAAATGCTGCGCCTGTAATAGTTTCCCAAAAAGTCCCCCTAGCAAAGCTGCCCCAGCCTCGCAAACCTTTGTGCAGCAGACAGCTGACGCTACTAACAGATCTTCCGTGTTGCTTCAGTGACGCTGGGCTGGGGGCGGAGTGATCCTTCCATAGGCTGAATTTCTGTTTTTATTCGTAATCAGCCTATGAAAGGATGGCGCCGCCCCCAGCCCAGCATCCCGGAAACGATACAGAAGATCATTTAGCAGTGTTGAAGGGTCGGGTGAAGCAGGTTTGCGGGGGCTGCGGTCGGCTTTGAAGGGAACGATTACAGGTGCAGCATTTACTTCATACTGACACGTCCTTATGATTTTTATAGGAACGTGTCAGTATTGCTTGAAAGGGATGGTTTACCTTAAAGTTAATTTTTAGTATGTTCTAGAATGGTTAATTCTAAGAAAAAATGAAGGCCAGTTGAAAAGTTATTTTCTCATAGTTTTAGACTGTTTTGCCTTCGTCTGACTCTTTCCAGTTTTCAAATGGTGGTCAATGACCCCATCTAAACACAAATGCTCTGTAAGGCTACAATTATTGTTATTGCTACTTTTGATTACTCCTCTTTTTATTCAGACCCTCTCCTATTCATATTCCAGTCTCTTATTTAAATCGGTGCATGGTTGCTAGGATAATGTGGCCCCTAGCAACCAGATTGCAGAAATTGCAAACTGGAGAGCTCCTGAATAAAAAGCTAAATAACCCAAAAACCACAAATGATAAAAAATGAAACCCAATTGCAAATCATCTCGGATTATCACTCTCTCTGGGATAGGATAATAAGGGGTGCAAAGTGTTTTGTTTTTGCCGTTTCTAGTGACCAACCAGTAGGTAGAATTTACTGATAAGCTAATTGGTTAATAAACTACAGTATATTCCAAATGTTTATTTATATATACAACTTTTGATTATTTAAAGTATGACAATTTAGGCAACACTCCTCATTCAACAAAGCCATGCCTTAGATATGTCTCAAATATCTAGAGCCTAGAAGTATACAGAAAAGTTAAAAACAATGAATTGCAACAAATAAAAAACATAGTTATAGACCTAACTTATGGCACCCTGATTGAGGAACATTTTTTTTTTTAGTAAAATAATTATTTAGATTTTTTTTTTTTAAATTCTATGTAATGTATCAGCATCTGACAAAACTAGCAGGCTTAGGGGCTTCATGGAGGGTAGATTCCTTCAGGGGGTCGGATACCCACAAAAACCTGTGGAACCCTACAAGGTTGCAGGTAGAAGTTTCGGGAGCGGGTATAGATGCGGGTCGGCTTTTCCCCGGGTTTGCGGGTCGCAGGTCTTCTCAATAGCGAGTTTTACTCCTTTTTTTCTGAGCACTTCCTGTTTTACTCCTTTTTTCCTGATCATGCCTACTTCTAATTATGTCATTTCCGGTTTACAATGACAGCACTTCCTGTTTCTTGATGGTCAGCTGATCGGGTTGCGGATAAGGTACTTGTGGGTCGGGGGTCCAAGCAGGTAAGAATGCGGGTCCGGGTGTGGGTTGCTGGTCGGGTTCGGGTTTAACAAATTGGTTCCGAGCAGAACTCTGATGGAGGGAGTTGGAGTGCAGGAGAGTCTCAGGTCTGACCTGAATACTTAAATCCCAGCAATTCCTCAGATTTTACTTTTGACCTGCAAGTATAGAAAATGAAAGCAAAAGGCACTGGTGGTCGGCACTCCTGATAATCAGGATGGGGTTCAAATCCCTGCGGTGTCTCTGCTTTATAAATAATGCTTAATCAGCTGTGACTTGGACTTAAAGTATAAAGCAAGTGAGGGTCAAGAAACCTGAATTGTCATCTTTATGGGAGGCTCAGCGGGCAACACACTATTGACACTAAAAGGGATAATTCATTGTATCAGAGACTTAGGGGGTTATTTATTAAAGTGGACCTGTCACCCAGACACAAAAATCTGTATAATAAAAGTCCTTTTCAAATTAAACATGAAATCCAATTTCTTTTTTTTATTAAAGCATTCATAGCTGTTGTAAGCTCATTTAAAATTTTCAGCTGTCAATCAAATATTGTTCCACAGTCCATTCCCAGAGACTATTATCCCACTGTTACTATAGGCACCATCTCTCCCTACTGTAAATGCTATCCCACAGTCCACTCTCTTCCCAGAGACTATTATCCCCACTGCAACTATAGGCACCATCTCTCCCTACTATACCTGCTATCCCACAGTCCCTTCCCAGAGACTATTATCCCACTTCTATTATGGGTACTATCTTTCCCTACTATACCTGTTATCCCACAGTCAAAGTCCCTTCCCAGAGACTATTATCCCCACTGCTACTATAGGCACCATCTCTCCCTACTATACCTGCTATCCCACAGTCCCTTCCCAGAGACTATTATCCCACTGTTATTATAGGCACCATCTCTCCCTACTACACCTGCTAGGCAATTATCCCACTGCTATTATGAGCACCATCTCTCCCTACTATACCTGATATCTCACAGCCAAAGTCCCTTCCCAGAGACTATTAACCCACTTCTATTATGGCTACTATCTTTCCCTACTGTACCTACTATCCCACAGTCAAAGTCCCTTCCCAGAGACTTATCCCCACTGCTACTATAAGCACTATCTCTCCCTACTACAACTGCTAGGCAATTATCCCACTGCTATTATGGGCACCATCTTTCCCTAGTGTACCAATGCCACAGGCCCTTCCCAGTGACTATTATGCCCACTGCTACTATAGACACCATCTCCCCCTACTACACCTGCTATTCCACAGCCACAGTCCCTTCCCAGAGACTATTATCCCCACTGCTACTATAGGCACCATCTCTCCCTATTATACCTGCTATCTCACAGCCACAGTCCTTTCCCAGATATTATCCCACTGCTACTATAGGCACCATCTCTCCCTACTATACCTGCTATCCCACAGTCCTTCCCAGAGACTATTATCCCCACTGCTACTATAGGCACCATCTCTCACTACGATACCTGCTATCCCACAGTCCATTCCCAGAGACTATTATCCCACTGTTACTATAGGCACCATCTCTCCCTACTGTAAATGCTATCCCACAGTCCACTCCCTTCTCAGAGACTATTATCCCCACTGCAACTATAGGCACCATCTCTCCCTACTATACCTGCTATCCCACAGTCCCTTCCCAGAGACTATTATCCCCACTGCTACTATAGGCACCATCTCTCCCTATTATACCTGCTATCTCACAGCCACAGTCCTTTCCCAGATATTATCCCACTGCTACTATAGGCACCATCTCTCCCTACTATACCTGCTATCCCACAGTCCCTTCCCAGAGACTATTATCCCCACTGCTACTATAGGCACCATCTCTCACTACGATACCTGCTATCCCACAGTCCATTCCCAGAGACTATTATCCCACTGTTACTATAGGCACCATCTCTCCCTACTGTAAATGCTATCCCACAGTCCACTCCCTTCCCAGAGACTATTATCCCCACTGCAACTATAGGCACCATCTCTCCCTACTATACCTGCTATCCCACAGTCCCTTCCCAGAGACTATTATCCCACTTCTATTATGGGTACTATCTTTCCCTACTATACCTGCTATCCCACAGTCAAAGTCCCTTCCCAGAGACTATTATCCCCACTGCTACTATAGGCACCATCTCCCCCTACTACACCTGTTATTCTACAGCCACAATCCCTTCCCAGAGACTATTATCCACACTGCTACTATAGACACCATCTCTCCCTATTATACCTGCTATCTCACAGCCACAGTCCTTTCCCAGATATTATCCCACTGCTACTATAGGCACCATCTCTCCCTACTATACCTGCTATCCCACAGTCCCTTCCCAGAGACTATTATCCCACTGTTACCATAGGCATCATCTCTCCCTACTGTAAATGCTATCCCACAGTCACAGTCCCTTCCCAGAGACTATTATCCCCACTGCTACTTTTGGCACCATCTCTCCCTACTATACCTGCTATCCCACAGTCCCTTTCCAGAGACTATTATCCCACTGTTATTATAGGCACCATCTCTCCCTACTATACCTGCTAGGCAATTATCCCACTGCTATTATGAGCACCGTCTCTCCCTACTATACCTGATATCTCACAGCCACAGTCCCTTCCCCGAGACTATTATCCCACTGCTATTATGGCTACTATCTTTCCCTACTGTACCTACTATCCCACAGTCAAAGTCCCTTCCCAGAGACTTATCCCCACTGCTACTATAGGCACCATCTCTCCCTACTCCACTTGCTAGGCAATTATCCCACTGCTATTATGGGCACCATCTTTCCCTAGTGTACCTATGACACAAGCCCTTCCCAGTGACTATTATCCCACTGCTACTATAGACACCATTTCCCCCTACTATACCTGCTATCCCACAGCCACAGTCCCTTCCCAGAGACTATTATCCCCACTGCAACTATAGGCACCATCTCTCCCTACTATACCTGCTATCCCACAGTCCCTTCCCAGAGACTATTATCCCACTTATATTATGGGTACTATCTTTCCCTACTATACCTGCTATCCCACAGTCCAAGTCCCTTCCCAGAGACTTATCCCCACTGCTACTATAGGCACCATCTCTCCCTACTACACCTGCTAGGCAATTATCCCACTGTTATAATAGGCACCATCTCTCCCTACTACACCCGCTAGGCAATTATCCCACTGCTATTATGAGCACCATCTCTCCCTACTATACCTGATATCTCACAGCCACAGTCCCTTCCCAGAGACTATTATCCCACTTCTATTATGGCTACTATCTTTCCCTACTGTACCTACTATCCCACAGTCAAAGTCCCTTCCCAGAGACTTATCCCCACTGCTACTATAGGCACCATCTCTCCCTACTACACCTGCTAGGCAATTATCCCACTGCTATTATGGGCACCATCTTTCCCTAGTGTACCAATGCCACAGGCCCTTCCCAGTGACTATTATGCCCACTGCTACTATAGGCACCATCTCCCCCTACTACACCTGTTATTCCACAGCCACAATCCCTTCCCAGAGACTATTATCCCCACTGCTATGATAGTCACTATCTTTCCCTACTATACCTGCTATTCCATTACCAGAGACTATTATCCCCCACTGCTATTATAGGCACCATCTCTCCCTACTATACCTGCTATCCCACAGCCACAGTTCCTTCCCAGAGACTATTATCCCACTGTTATAGGTACCATATTTCCCTACTGGACCTGATATGCCACAATCACTTCCCAAAGAATGTTTTCCCCACTGCTACTATTGGTATCTGATCTAAGGCATGATGAAGCCCTTAAGCAAACCTAGCTGCCCAATCTTGTCCCAATTTACTCAAACACTGTATTTGATCTGTCCCTCTTGTGGGTAGTCCTACACGTTTTTGCCTTAGTCTGGGCCCCTCGGAAAACTCCACTCTGCTCCCTGGTTGCCAAACCCTTTCCATAGTAGCTTATTTGAGACTAATACACCCACTAATAAAGCTCCATAATAAATCAACCCAAACCCAAATCATCTTCATTGCTGCTGTAGACCAAAGCCCTATAAGAAGAGAATGTTATGTAGGATTCTAAACTTAAATTGCCTTTGAGTGGTTGCTAGTTAGCTGTGGTCCACCAAGAAAGGCTGCACTTGAGCTCTGCATGTTCTGCATGCTCAAATTGGCACCCCCACTTCTGGAGTATTCATATTAGTCTGACAAAGTTGAGGAACACATACTAAAGAATATGAAGTCTAAACAAAGTCTACACTAATATTCATTAAATTCATGAAATTTAATGAATATTAAGATACTGTCACTTCACTCATTTTCCACCAGGGTGACCACATAAAAAAAATTCTTATGATTTTGAAAGATTGTGTGCCGGTACAACTAAAATTCAGATTGAGAATTCCAGTGTGCTTTTAGAGACGTGTGCCAAAAAAAAAATCACCAAAAGAATACTACCTAGCCCTATTCACTAAAAATTTGTGTTTTCTACATTTTAAGCCTGTTTGGCTAAACTGCATGAATCCTAAGAAAAATCAAAATACAGAAGGAAAAAGGGAGTGGAGGATCGTAGAATCTTGCAAAGACACTGCAGGGATTTGAACCCCGTCCTGGAAACCAGGAGTGCCGACCACCAGTATCTTTTGCTTTTTTTTTTGTTTTTAAAGTTAATAATTTAAGGGAGAGGTAAAAAGCAAAACCTGAAAGAACAAAAATTTGTTCTTCCAGTAAAAGAAAACCTTTTGAGACTATAGGAAGAGCA
This sequence comes from Xenopus laevis, assembly GCF_017654675.1. Taxonomy (NCBI): domain Eukaryota; kingdom Metazoa; phylum Chordata; class Amphibia; order Anura; family Pipidae; genus Xenopus; species Xenopus laevis. Next base: position 25,013,730 of record NC_054377.1, on the reverse strand, counting down.
GTTTTTCTTCTAAGTTCTTTCATTGCTTCATTTTATGTCACCTTAAAGAGTCACAAAGACCACTAGGCTTGCCTACCTCATCACAGAATCAAGCGCAGAGATGTTATTCTCAATTCAGGCTGAAAAGTCTGAGTATGAAAAGAACTGCTATGTACTGTAATTATAAAGCTATTGCTTCTAATAAAAACAAATAAGATGTTTCTGATGAAGGAGGCGTGCATTCTTGGATTCAGTGTAAGGTCACAACTTCACTCGGTAGCACAATCAGACATGTTCTTGACTTCCAGAAGACTGTAGATAGAACATATTAATTATATGCCCCCCCCCCCCACTTCCAAATCCAATGCATTCACATAAAGGATTTAAAGAAGAAGACAATTTTGGCAACTGAGCTAAATATATTTTCAAAAAGAGTTGATATGTTAAGAGTTGGCGCTGACGCTCTTGAACAAGAAACATACGTACCACTAAACTTTGATGTATACACAATTGAGACTGCTTTGCCATATTTGCGTACTCCTTATTCACGAATGTAGAGATAAAAGGTGTTCTACTCCCCCCCTTCAATTTAGATGCCTTGCTGAGGTGCAGTACCTGACCACGATTATACTTAAGGACCCACCCAAAAGAAGGATGTTACTCTTACTTTTCTAGCCTGGATCATTTTATTGCAAACCTGAAAAGACAAATCTGAAGACATGTTGTAGATTAACTCCCTCCCCAAAACCCACAAAATGATGATCTTCAGTTTGATGGTAAGGCCTTCTATTTGCATTCAAGGTTATTTTGAACTAACCCATTCACAAGGGAGGGGGGGTTTTACAAACAGAGGAAATAGCCATCTGTAAAGCTATGATTTTAAAAGATCTTTTTTCAAGTTCGAGTATGGACAAGTGGGCAAGTATCTTTAGTACAGTGGATGAGCAATTTAGCTCTTGTATTCATGAGGTATATGGATTTTTTTAAATCTAGAAGAATTTAAATCTACAAGAATTTAAAGACACAAACCTCACTTAAGACAGGTTAAAATATTCTGCAGACAGAAGCTGGATATCTAGGACGCTCTGACAATTAAAAAAGGGCCTGTTAGATTGCGAGCTTTGATCTTCTACACCGCGATCTTGAAATCCATTAGCCAATCTGTGAGACATAAGCTAGAAACAGAGCCCCCTCTGAATCCCCGCTGAAATTTTACAAGCCTTACAGAGGCAGGTTTCACAGCACATTCACGTTGCAAACTAATTCTGAAGAAAGAACAAAGAAAGCACGCATACAACAACATGCAGTAGAACTTGGCAGATAATGCTTCAGAATAGAATGACTTGCCACCAATACGAAGAATAGTGCATTTTGAGATAAAGTGCAAATTTCACGTCACTAATTTGTCAGGTGCATCTGTAAAAGAAAAGAATAAACTCCCCCCCAAACCCTGAAAAAAAAATCCACAAGAACATTCAAGTCTTGACAATAAATCACATGGGATTATTAACAAGCTCGGGTCTAATGCTCACATTTAAATATATTCCGTGCCCATTCACGACAGAGATGTAGATACATTCCATTCGTTACAAACGAGCTACGAGGGAGACACATGCACACGTTGCACATTACCTGCTACAGAATCCAATCATTTTGCTCTGCGTAAAGAGCCACGTAATAAATAAAGTTGCATAAAGGTTTGGGATCCCCTGAGCGCCTCCCTACTTTTCTTTTGATCGGCAATCAAGAAGTTATAGATGTAATGGGAATTTACAAAGTGTTACAAGCCAAAAGCATACAGGAAGAGCAGCAGACGAAACTGAGTATTTGCAAGACTTATTCCTCTGTAGCTCCTGGAGTGAAGCTGTGCTTTATAACGTAGGATGTCTCTGAAAAAGTGTAAGAACACAACAAATATTGCCCTCCCCCAACAAAGTAAGCAGCCTATGTACACTTTCAGTCCTTGAATGTTCCATTTAAAGTTTTATATATTAAAAGGATTCATGGTCTTGGTGGTAATTTATGTAAGTAAACTACAGATAGTATACTCGTGTACTATAGCTAGTAAACTACAGCTATAAAGTACCCTGTAGGGTTCTCATTGGGATCTGAATATACTACTTATTAATGTAAATACTGTTAGAAATCCCCAACATTCACTTTAAATTAGAAAAAAACCCACAAAGACCTGTTTCTCACCAATTTTTTAGTTTACTTAGCGGGTTTTGCTAACATTGAACTTTAAAGAACTGAAATGTCAGTCCGTTAGTGAAATAAACAGCGGAATAAATCAACTCCATCGATGTTAGCCTTACAGTTATGTCGCCTATGTGAAGAGAAAAGGAAAAAAAATCTGCAAGGTAAGCCCCCCAACACCCAGAATAGAATACTTAGGTAAACTATGCTTACAGTAAATAGCCACAAGTTATAGTAGCACTACAATCTGTAAATATCAGAGTAAAGCAGGAGTACGTCCTTGTGAAATGTTCACAATCAGAAACGTGCACAATTAAGTCAGCTCCATCGTTGGTAACCTTACATTTATGGTTCCTATGAGAAAAGAAAGAAAAACTGCAAAGTAAGAGCCCCCACCACCCCAACTATCCCCACAATAATTAGACAAATGATATGGTGTAACTTCAGTTTGTATAGATGATATGCAGGAATAAGCATTAAAGCATTAGTCCCATATTCCAAGTCTAATGTTCTTATCATAATTCATATGTATTCAATCTTCATTCTAAAGTTATTCTATAACTAACTTGATTGCGGTCACAAATTATTATGAGAATTCTCGCTTAAGGCAATTTTTTCCCCAAAGGAAAATATATACACATGCTGCTATAACACTTATCTGTTAAAATGGTTGCTTCCATCTTCCAATATAGCTAAAGACGTTCTATTTGCCTCTAATTTGCTTTCATGTCTGCCTGTGTGAGGTCAAATACACTCTTCCTTTCATCCTGATAAGCCACTGCGGGTATAGGCATTCTCTCACAAAAGACGACAGGGAAACTCATCCATACCGAGAAGTGCACTTAATTCTGGTTTTCAAATCATGAAAGAAACTTAAGCCATAGCTGAACTGTTGGGTTTTTTGTTTGAAATGAAGGAATCTGTATTAATTTCTTGCCATTTAGTGGTGATATCTCTCATTTAATGAAAAATTCTGAAAGTCCGTTGTATACAATGCAGTTACTAGAAGGTGATGGTAGGCATATCATTTACATTTGAATTTTTGAATCTGATTCATCTGTGGGGAACTCCTATATCACTACTGACTTTGCATCAAATAAAGGAAGCACTTCTTGATATGAAGGAATGATGATTCTTCAATCGAATTCTCTCATTCAAACGTTAACACTTTTATCACGTTATCTTTCACTCCTTGGCAATACCTGGAAACTTTGGAATGGTTAACTTCAAACTCAGTTTACATTTGGTTTGGTGCCATTTCACAGGACGATTCTGAAAGATTAAAAAAAAAGAAAACCCCCTCCCAATATACACATTTCAAGTATTTGTTGTTCAATATTAGTCACTCTTCACCATCATACACAATTCTTTAACCAATACAGAATGTCTATATTTCTAATGGATCCACAGTCAATACAACGACATATTCACTTGTAAGGTACACTTGCACAAGTAGAGAGAGATATTTTTATTGATATTTGTGCAGCATGTTTTACATTTGCTCACTCTAGATATTAAATTCAAATTACATGTCTAATAGTGTGGAACACTACATATACGTTTACTTCTTGTTCCAAATTTAAAGATGAACCCATAATTACAAATGTATATTTCAAGAGAAAAAATAACCCAAAAGACTAATTGTGCACATGAACGAGTTAACATGTTTGCAAACCTCAGTAGAAGTTTAGCATTCCATGAAAGAGTCCTCCCTACAATTTATAACCCTACTAACGACATTATTTATGCCTACTTACAATGACCAGTAGGTGACCATAGATTGGCTTCACCTATAAAAAAACAAAAAAATTTATAGCCTTACCAAAGACCACAAGAAGGCGCTGATCCATCTGTTGCTGATTTTTTACATACCAAGTTAGAGAGACTATCTATGCACTGGATAGGTTCCCAAATGCTAGTTGGTTTGAATTTAATGAATCCGCTTACATGTAATGAATGCTGAGGATAGTTACACTGCTCCAGTTGGATTACATTACACAATCCTGAAAAAGAAAAGCTACAAAAAGAAAGACCACCCCAAATCCCCAGGTCTAACTTACATGTACAACCAGTGGGTCTGAAAAAAACGCTTTCCTTCTCTGCCTTCCAGGACATCAACTGCTAGAGGCTTCTAACTCCCTTTGGGATCTTCAAGGCTCCCTAGCTCAACTGGACTCCCATGTTTTTTCTTTTGGGAGTATCACTACCACTTGGTCCTTGCCAATTCTAGCTCCAAGATCTCGACTGCAGGCTCTTCTATACGATTCTTGCTCAGCCTAACTTCATTAGCTTGCTGTAAGCAATATTGTGAGGTCTAAATGAATCCTAAGTATTGAATCTTTCATTCATTTATTGATAATTTCAGTCTTTAAGGTTGAGGTTTTCAAATACTTTGGATCAATGTTCTGGTTACTACATCATATAACTGGCTGCTGTTGATTTTTCTTGTTTGAGGTTTACTTCTATACGCTCAAATCCTGGTAAATGCTTAGATTAATTTGGACATCTTATTCTTGCTTCAGTAGTATTCTTAGAAGTTGTGTTAGTAGGTCAAAGTTAACTCTTGAAATAAACTGTAATGGAATTTGTTGTAGAAATTCTGGATACTGATATCTGATTCTTCTATGGAATCAATCTTATCTACATTATATAAAGCCACTGGCTCTTTTCAAATATTCAGGTGGTCCAACGCAAATTGCACTTTCAAATGTTATCTCTATTCTTCATTACTGCTCACTCATTCATCAGCGATACCTTGAAAGTTTCGGATGGTATCTTCAAACTCAATTCACATCTGAATTGTTGCCATTTCATCAATAGAATCTGAAAGAATCTAAGTTGAAATATTTTACACCCCCCCCCAACACATACAACAAAATGTAGTTTTCTATTTTAAAGCCAAGGGCGCTAATTTCACACAAGACACAAGGATCTCTGCCATGCCATGACACCAAACACCCCAATAACCCATGCATATTGTAATATAATCCTCATTGCTTAAATAATTAAATTAAAAATACTGCACTTCTAGAAATCGACCTACAAAACGTTACAAAAAAAGTAAAAACATTTTTACAAAGTTTTTACCTTTTTGGAAAGCCAGTAAGTAATATTCTTACCCTTACAAATGACCATAAAAGGATCCATCTGCTCCTGATTTACACACCTTTAGATTACAGAAGCTAACTATATAAAGATATTCTGAGGTCCCAGATCTTATTTGGCTTGTGCTTGCTTCTTCCACTTATATATAGTATATGCTCAGGAATAGTTACGGCACCAGGCGCTTTACTGTGTAATCCTGAAAAATAAAAACTGCAAACCACCATCCTCCCACCTTTCCCACCTTTATTTGGAATACTATTAATATAAATATGACTGTCAATTACTCAAGCTTGCCTTGTTTTCCAGTACATCAAAGCTTCCAACTTCCATTGGGGTCCTTCATTTACTGTCTAGTTGAACTGAAGCTGCTTAATTTGTCCTGGGATTACAGTTATGATCTTTTTCCAATCTAGTTCCACATCGCTTTTTTTTACCACATCATAACAACATGCTCGAGCTATGTTTTCGATCAAGTAGAACTTTTCATCTTTTCATGTTAACTTTTTTCCATTTGTTAGCTAATGCATATTCCTTGATACTCATTTTACAAGTAATTTTCCCATTACAGATTTTTTTCTTTTTGGATGAGTGCAGACCGTTTCTATATACTGGGTTATTCTGTAACTGTATTGGTGCTTCACAGGGATTCTTATATGGTAAATTCCTGTTTAAAATTTAATTTGTGGAATGAAGAGAAATAGAATTTGTTGTAACTACTTGGAGACCCTCTGGATAAGGATTGTTGATTCTTCTACAGTAGCAATATTTGTCAAATATTTTGTATTTCGGACATTTCTGTTCTTTCAGGCTTAAACTTCTATTCTGTAATACTTTTCACTCATTCATCAGGAATACCTTGATATTTTATGATCGTTACTTCAAAGTAAATTCCCATTTAGCTTGGTGCCATCAGATGAATCTGAAAGAGTTTTAAGCAAAATATTCTCCACCACACCAACATATAACAGACACATTTCACTTTCTTATTTGCTGTTTAGCGTTTTTAACAGAATCCCCACTGCTCATTTTTGCCCAATATGATGATTTACTACAGTTTTTCCTTTATGAAATAGTTTTTAAAAAGTGATTCTTACCAAAGACCACAAAAGGGTGCTGATCCATTTGTTGCTGATTTCTCCCATTACAAATTAGAGGATATCTACATACTGATACTTGATGGGTTCCCAAACGCTAGCTGGCATGAATTTACAAAAGTCACTTACATGTAGTAAATGCGGCGGATAGTTACACTGCACCAGGAATCATATTTTACATTATCCTGAAAAAGATAAACTACAAAAACACAAAAAAGCCTCAGACGACCCTAACCACATCTACATCCGATTCTAAATTTTACCATATACATACAATAGATCTGGCAATTAGAACACAAGCTCGTTCTCTCTACCTTCCAGGACATCAACTGCTAGAGGCTTTTGTCTCCCCATGGGATCTTCAAGGCTTTCTATCTCAACTGAAGCCACTTGATCTTTTCTTTAAGTGTTCCACTATCTCTTGATCCTTGCCTGTTCTAGCTCCAAGAACTCAACTGCAGGCTCCTCAACTTGATTCTTGTCCAGCCTAACGTTATCTTTTTGATTTAAGCATTGTTGTAAGGGTAAAATTCATCCTCAGGTATACAACGTGTAATTATTTCCATGGAGTGGATTTTAATTACTAATTTCAGTCTTTTAAGATATTTTTCTTCATATTAAAAGTAATGAAATATTTT